>NC_083232.1:13144126-13295968 GCF_032191835.1 Heteronotia binoei
TGACTTAAGCAGTAGCCAAATTGCTCGCTCACAACTTGAATGCCAGTCACTCACAAAGTAAGGTTTTTTTGCTTACAAGACTCCACAGCTTCAAGGGAGCGTCATTGGCAACCCTATTTAAGGGGTGAAAAACGCCCCATGACCGTTCTTTCCGGACTGCGTCTCCCTTCCAAGCCCAGCGTTTGCCTTCATAGAAAGATGAACATCCCCCGATCAGTGTTCCCTCTGAGCTGAGAGAGCGTGAGCTAGCTCACAGATTTTTAGCCTCTGGCTCACACCTTTTTGTCTTAGCTCAGGAGGATGACCCCAGAGCATAGTAATGTATGCAGTAGCTCACAACTTTAACCTCAGTAGCTCACAAAGTAGAATTTTTGCTCACAAGACTCTGCAGCTTAGAGGGAGCATGCCCCCCCTCCCCACCCCGGATCGACGTTGCCCACATTCCAACCCCGCCTATCAATGGCTCATGTATCTCTGGCTGGAAGTTAAGGAATTCGCTGGCATGGCCTCCGCCACCCCCCTAATCCTCTCCCTTTGCTTTGCTTCGAGATAATTTGGGGCCTGACAAAAGGCTCGCTAGGCAGTGGCACCGCTCATGTGCCTGGCTCGAGGGTGGGGGACGGATTCTCATAGATGGGTAAGCAGCGATAATAGCCAGAGGAGAAGTCAACGTGGCAGGTTAATCGGGGTGGGGGAGCGCTGGCCGTCCGCTGGCCTGTTCAGTCAATGGCCTTTTGCTGGGCTCTCTTCCCTTCACCGCCACAGCCTGCCAATCAGCTTTTGTTTGGTTGTCAGTCCCTTGATCCAGTCTGTTCAGACCAGCTTTCCCAGGTCTACATTCCTGACCCGGGGATCGAGTTCCGAGGCCTGATCGCTCCCCGTGTGACTCTCTTTCAGTCTTAACAGAGGACAATAACGCAACGGTGAAAGGAAACAAAAGTGAGCGATTGCAACCCTCTAGCCCAGGGGTCCCCAAACTTTTTGAGCCTGTGGGCACGTTTGGGATTTTGACACCGCTTGGGGTTGCCAGCCTCCAGGTGGGGCTTGGAGATATCCTGCTTTTACAGCGGATCTCCAGATGGCAGAGATCAGCTCCTCTGGAGAAAATGGCTGCTCTGAAGGGTGGAATCTACCAGCCTGAGGCCTTTCCCCTTCCCAAACTCTGCCCTCTCTGGATCCACCCCCAGGTCCATTCAGCAGAGACAAGCTGGCTCAAAGCATCAACTGATCCTCTGCAAGGTTACCACTCTCATAACCAAGACGACAGCTTATTCACAAAACTGGAAACTGAAACAAGTGCTCCACTCAATAGGACCAAACTAAATCATAGATATTGGGGAGGGGGTGGAGCAGACTGTTCAATTACATATATACACAGGCCTCATTTTTGGCAGGAGCTCACAGGTGCGAAGCTCCATAACCTTGAATTTTCCTTCCTTCCTTCCTTCCTTCCTTCCTTCCTTCCTTCCTTCCTTCCTTCCTTCCTTCCTTCCTTCCTTCCTTCCTTCCTTCCTTCCTTCCTTCCTTCCTTCCTTCCTTCCTTCCTTCCTTCCTTCCTTCCTCCCTCCCCTCCCCTTCCTTCCCTTCCCTTCCCTCCCTTTCTTTTGCTTGCTTTCTCTCCCCACCCAACCTAAAAACTTGCTTCTTGGCTCCACTGTTCGAACCCTCCTGTGAGAATTTTGCTGAACTCTAAGATAGGACAAACTTTCTATTATTCCCGCCCCCCCCCCACAAGGTGAAAACAACCAAAACATATAATAAAGCATACAGATGGAAATCTTCCATCATGCCACTGTAGCCATGTAGGAGAAAGTAATTTTAAAAGGATGATGGGAGCAAGGTTTTATGATGACAATTCTAATTCCAGAAGCATTTTAAGGTAGATGCTGAGCTGATATAATTTAGTCCACCTTCTGGGGATGTCAGGGGTGGGCGGCAGATGCAGCACCGCAAAATGTTTTAAAAATGTTTTAATAGTGTTTATTATTTGAAGTCCGATAGTTTAATTTGTATTGATTGTCTGAAATTTGGACCGTTAGCAGCCCTGAGTCCGCTTGCGGAGAGGGCAGGGTATAAATTAAAGGTAATAAATAAGTGAGTTGTACTAATGAGCTCCAGCACTTCTTTTTCTACGAAATGACTCCTGTATATACATATGTCGGAGCATCAGGGACATCCTGTGGCGACATCACTGTTTGGGGGCGGGGTTTTCCCAGGCTGGCCAGCAGCAGGCAGAAACCCCCAAAACCAGGGCCCCCAAAAGCCAGAACTGAGGGATGGCAACCTATGTAAATATTAAAGAATCTAAAACCCACCCAGGCACAAGGGGATGGGGGTTATGTCTCTTCCTCCTTTCCCTTTGGTGTAGTGGTTAAGTGCTTGAACTCTTATCTGGGAGAACCAGGTTTGATTCCTCCACTTGCACCTGCTGGGATGGCCTTGGGACAGCCATAGTGGTTAAGTGAGGGACTATTATCTGGGAGAACTGGGTTTGATTTCCCACTCCTCCACTTAGAGCTGCTGGAATGGCCTTGGGTCAGCCATAGCTCTTGAAAGGGCAGCTCCTGTGAGAGTCCTCTCAGCCCCACTCACCTCACAGGGTGTTTGTTGTGGGGGAGGGAGATAAAGGAGATTGTGAGCCGCTCTGAGACTCTTTGGAGTGGAGGGCGGGATATAAATCCAATATCTTCATCTACCTCACAGGGTGTCTGTTGTGGGGGGGAGGAAGGGAAAGGAGATTGTGAGCCACTCTGAGATTCAGAGTGGAGGGCGGGATATAAATCCAATATCTTCATCTACCTCACAGGGTGTCTGTTGTGGGGGGGAGGAAGGTAAAGGAGATTGTGAGCTGCTCTGAGACACTTCAGAGTGGAGGGCGGGATATAAATCCAATATCTTCATCTACCTCACAGGGTGTCTGTTGTGGGGGGGAGGAAGGGAAAGGAGATTGTGAGCCACTCTGAGATTCAGAGTGGAGGGCGGGATATAAATCCAATATCTTCATCTACCTCACAGGGTGTCTGTTGTGGGGGGGAGGAAAGTAAAGGAGATTGTGAGCCGCTCTGAGACTCTTGAGTGGAGGGCGGAATATAATTTCAATAAATCCAATGTTGTCTTCTCCTTTCCCTGCTCAGTGATGTTCCAGATGCTAGCCAGTGGATGCTCAAAACACAATTTCTTAAACAGAATTTGCACACAAGCAATGGTTGGACTTGCACTGAGTAGATTTCCAATTTTAACAAGAACCTCTCAAGTGAAGCCGTCTGGAAAACTCAGTTTACAGCTCACGGTGGTAGGAAAGCAGACTTTTGATATACATGCCTGGTAGGTCAAGTTGTTGAACCTTCTCACATTAGCCAGGCATTGTATAAAATCCTTATATGGCCACAATTATAGCCTTTGGAAGCTAAGGGTGTGGGGGGGGGGGTGTGGGAGAGGGGAAGGCTTCTTCTTGTCTAGGGTTGCTAACCTCCAGGTGAAGCCTGGAAATAGGGCGGCCAGGTCTGACTCAGGAAATATCTGGGGACTTTGAGGGGTGGAGCCAGGAGCAAGGGTGTGACGAGCATGACTGAACACTGAAGGGAATTCTGGTCATCACATTTAAAAGGATCGTGATCCTCTTACATGCCTTCCCTTGATTGAAAATAACGGAAGATAGGGGCACCTTCTTTTGGGGCTCATAGAATTGGACTTCTTGGTCTAATCTCTTTGAAACTTGGGCAGGGGGGGGGGGGAGCTAGAGGAAAGGCACCAGATGCTATGCTGAAAATTTAGTGCTTCTACCTAAAAAAAACAGCCCCGTTATACCTATAAAGATCAGTCTCCATAGGGAACAATGGAGTACCCAGTGGACATTTCCCTCCTTCCCTCCACCCCCCGTTCTGCTTTCTGATAACCCCGAAATAGGGGGAGGGCCTCCAAACCGGGGGATCCCCTGCCTCCAACTGGGGAATGGCAACCCAACCTGGAAATCTCCCAGAATTACAAGATCTCCGGATGATATTAGTTATTTTCCTTGGAGGAAATGGCCAATTTGGGGGGTGAACCCCACGGCATTATTCCCCACTATGGTCCCTCCCTTCACCAGTCTCCGCCCATAGGCCTCACTCCTCTAGTCTCCAGGATTCCCCAACCAGGAGATGACAACCCTTTTCCTGTCTGTAATCTAGTGGGTTCTATGCATCAATGAGGCAAGGTGGTAGCGGCAACAAGCTCTTTATTGAGTACAGCATGGTTGGTGGCCGCCCTAACGAGAGTGAAGAACGGGGCCTGCTGGGCCAACTATATACAACCCTGGGTTCCCGCATAGGGTTGCCAATCCCCAGGTGGGGGCAGGGGATCCCCGGGTTTGGAGGCCCTCCCCCCGCTTCAGGGTCGTCAGAAAGCGGGGGAAGGGAAGGGAAATGTCTGCTGGGAACTCTGTTATTCCCTATGGAGATTTATTCCCATAGAAAATAATGGGGAATTGATCTGGGGGTATCTGGGGCTCTGGGGGTGCTATTTTTTGAAGTAGAGGCACCAAATTTTCAGTGCAGCATCTAGTGCCTCTCCCCAAAATACCCTCCAAATTTCAAAACGATTGGACCAGGGGGTCCAATTCTATGAGCCCCAAAAGAAGGTGACATCCTTCATTATTACCTATGGAAGGAAGGCATTGAAAAAGGTGTGCTGTCCCTTTAAATGTGATGGCCGGAACTCCCTTGGAGTTCAATTATGCTTGTCATACCCTTGTTCCTGGCTCCACCCCTAATGTCTCCTGGCTCCACCCCCAACGTCTCCTGGCTCCACCCCCAAAGTCCCCAGATATTTCTTGAATTGGACTTGGCAACCCTATTCCCGCACTAGTGTGTGATTGGGTCATTCAAACCTAGGGTTGCTAATCCCCAGGTAGGGGCAGGGGATCCCTAGTTTGGAGGCCCTCCCCCCGCTTCAGGGTCGTCAGAAAGCGGGGGGAGGGGAGGGAAATGTCTGCTGGGAACTCTATTATTCCCTAGGGAGATTTATTCCCATAGAAAATCATGGAGAATTGATCAGTGGGTATCTGGGGCTCTGGGGGGGCTGTTTTTTTGGGGTAGAGGCACCAAATTTTCAGTATAGCATCTAGTGCCTCTCTCCAAAATACCCCCCAAGTTTCAAAGGGATTGGACCAGGGGGTCCAATTCTGTGAGCCCCAAAAGAAGGTGCCCCTATCCTTCATTATTTCCTATGGAAGGAAGGCATTGAAAAGATGTGCCGTCCCTTTAAATGTGATGGCCGGAACTCCCTTTGGAGTTCAGTCATGCTTGTCACAGCCTTGATCTTGGCTCCACCTCCAGTGTCTCCTGGCTCCACTCCCAAAGTCCACAGATATTTCTTAAATTGGACTTTGCAACCCTATTCAAACCAGCAGGGGGCCTAGGCTTCCCAACTCTCCCGCCCTGGCGGGGGACCCCAGGATTTCCAGCCTCTTCCCCCGCTCCCCAAAAAAACGGAAGCGGGGGGAGGGGGGGAAATGGCACCAAGGAGCATGGCGAGCCACCCCATCCTGGAGTGGGCGACGCCGCCACGCCGCTGCCGCCCCCTCCCCGCCCACCACAGCTGCTCCTCCGAAATGGGCCCAGGCTGAGCCCATCTCGGAGGAGCAGCCACGGGGAGTGGAGAAGAGGCGGCAACCGCGCAGCGGCATTGCCCGTTCCGAGACGGGGCGGCTCGCCACGCTCCCCTGCGCCGTTTCCCCCCTCCCCCTAGCTCCACCCCAGTGTCTCCTGGCTCCACCCCCAAAGTCTCCTGGCTCCACCCCCAAAGTAACCAGATATTTCTGGAGTTGGACTTGGCAACCCTAAGGGGGCCTGTAATTGGAGCAGGGCAGTCTGGATTTGGATCCTCCCACCCATTGTTCCGAAGTCCCCAAGCACAGTCCTTCAGGCTCCAATGAGCCAGGCAGAAACACCATTGATAACGTTGACTCTCATACATAGCACAGTCCTTCTTCAACAGCAGCCGGGCTTAAGACAAAGTCACTGTGTTCGATAAGTTTGGTGCAGGAGATGGAGACGAGAGGAGGGGGCGGAGAGTCACGGTCGGAATGCCAGGGGTTCTATTCCTGGTTCAAAAATCCAAAGGCAGTTCCCCCAGTGACAACTGGCAGTAGTATTTTGGGAAGGGGGAAGCGCGGGGAGGGGTAGCTGCCTTCTAGCAGGCAACTGTGAGAGAAGCCCCGCCTTCCAGAGTCATCCCACAATCTCACAACCATTTTGGAGAATTAAAAAAATCTACGGCAGGGGTAGTCAAACTGCAGCTCGGGATCCACATGTGCCTCTTTCACACATATTGTGAGGCTCTCAAAGTCCCCACTGACTCACTGGCTGGCTTAGAGAAGGCATTTCTCTCTTGAAATCATTTCTCCAAGCCAAGCCAGCTGGCAGCTTGGAGAATGCATTTAAAGTTAAAGTTGCTTTCTTTCCACCTGTCTCTCCCCGAGAGCCAGGTCGGTGTAGTGGTGAAGTGCGCGGACTCTTATCTGGGAGAACCGGGTTTGATTCCCTACTCCTCCACTTGCACCTGCTAGCATGGCCTTGGGTCAGCCATAGCTTTCATAGAAGCTGTCCTTGAAAGGGCTGCTGCTGTAAAAGCACTCTCAGCCCCACCTACCTCACAGGGTGTCTATTGTTTGCGGGGACGGGGGAAGGCAGAGGAGATTGTGACCGCTCTGAGACTCTGAGATTCAGAATATAGGGCGGGATATAAATCCAAAATCTTCTTCCCTCCTCTCTCCCAGCTATTCCTTCCTTCCTTCCTTCCTTCCTTCCTTCCTTCCTTCCTTCCTTCCTTCCTTCCTTCCTTCCTTCCTTCCTTCCTTCCTTCCTTCCTTCCTTCCTTCCTTCCTTCCTTCCTTCCTTCCCTCCCTCCCTCCCTCCTTCCTTCCTTCCTTCCCTCCCTCCCTCCCTCCTTCCCTCCCTCCCTCCCTCCCTCCTTCCTTCCCTCCCTCCCTCCCTCCTTCCCTCCCTCCCTCCTTCCTTCCTTCCTTCCTTCCTTCCTTCCTTCCTTCCTTCCTTCCTTCCTTCCTTCCTTCCTTCCTTCCTTCCTTCCTCTCTTGCGGCTCTCAAACATCTGATGTTCGTGTCTTGTGGCTGAATAAATCTGACATTTATTCTATGTGGCTCTTATGTTAAGCAAGTTTGGCCACCCCTGAACTAGCGGCTCCGGGGGTGTCAGGATGCAGAGCTACAGTGCAAACCAAAGTCAGCTCACTGATTAGGTTTTCCATTGTACCTCTGTATCCTGACTCTCCCTGGCCCTTCTTTGTAACCTCATATCAGACTTGGAAGTTTTGAGTCTTAATTGCTTACTTTGGAAATTGTTATTAATATTTAAGGTGCTGCGGTCTCCAGTTTTGGTCCAACGGCCAATACTGTAAATGCCCCTATTGAGATTGACAGCGCAGCCTCATTTGGAATACTGTGTACAGTTTTGGTCACTGTGTCACAAAAAGGACACTGCTTCTCTTATGTTCTTATGTGACACAGAGTGTTGGACTGGATGGGCCATTGGCCTGATCCAACATGGCTTCTCTTATGTTCTTATGTGACACAGAGTGTTGGACTGGATGGGCCATTGGCCTGATCCAACATGGCTTCTCTTATGTTCTTATGTGACACAGAGTGTTGGACTGGATGGGCCATTGGCCTGATCCAACATGGCTTCTCTGATGTTCTTATGTGACAGAGAGTGTTGGACTGGATGGGCCACTGGCCTGATCCAACATGGCTTCTCTTATATTCTTATGTGACAGAGAGTGTTGGACTGGATGGGCCATTGGCCTGATCCAACATGTCTTCTCTTATGTTCTTAAAAGTCTGAGGCTGTGTGCGCTCAGGAGGAGCTTCCGGAGCACTCGTGAGCCTCTCAACTGCTCCCCGGGTGCTTCCTGGCCATCCAGACAGGAAGTGCCTTGAAGCCACCTTGGAATTCAGGGACCACTTTGTAAGTGGTGCCTTTCTGAGGTGGCTTTGATCCAGCCCGGGCAGGCTGCGTTCAGGATGGGGATGGCAGGCAGATGTGTTCATGCGTACGAGCTTTTTTGATCCACCTGCCTCCCGTCCCTGGGATGGCTTAAACCGCTCATCTGTTATCAGCGTATGATTCAATGAAATGTGGAATTCACTGCCAGAGGGTGTCGTGATGGCCCCAGGAATCAACGGCTTTAAAAGGGGATTAGATCGATTCATGGAAGCTAAGTCCATCAATAGCTCCTAGCCATAGTGACTAAGGGGGACCTCCACTAATCCTTTGAATCCCAGGTCTAAGAGGCAACATCAGGGGAAGGCTTCAGCCTCCATGCCCTGTTGTTGGCCATCCAGAAGAACTGGCTGGCTACTCTGTGAGGCAGGATGCTGGACTAGATGGACCACTGGCCTGACCCAGCAGGGCTCTTCTTATTATCAGGGGAAGGCCTCAGCCTCTTTACCCAGTTATTGTCCCTCCGGAGGAACTGGTTGGCCATTGTGTGAGAAGGATGCTGGATTAGATGGACCACTGGTCTGATCCAGCAGGGCTCTTCTAATGTTCTTATGAGAAAAGGCAGCCGTGGGTGGTTTGGATTAGGGCTCTGCTGCCGGAGCAGGGGAGAGTTACCTCTTTTCCAAGAGGGGGTCCTCTGATGAAGCCCCCAAGGAACAGCCTGGGACGGCACAATGGAGAGGGAATTCATGGGCTTAGTTTGTGCCCAGCCGTCAGAGATGTGGCAGGCAATGGATGTGGCCTCCTAGAACAGTGGCTTAGCCAGCTGTATCCCAGCTAGGATGGCCAACCAACCTCCACGTGGGAGCTGGAGTTTCCCCAGAATTACAACTGATTTCCAGAAATTAGTCCCCCTGAAGAAAATGGCTGCTTTGGAAGGTGGACTTATCCCATGCAGAGGTTCCTTCCCTTCCCAAACTCTGCTGTCCCTAAGCTCCACCCCCAAATATCCAGGAATTTCCCAACCCAGAGTTGGCGACCCTAGTTGAAGCAGAAACTCTACAGGGTTTGGAGAGGACTGGTAGCAGACAGGAGATACAATGCTTGGCTTGGGGTGACAATATGACCTTAAATCAGCCTTGTCTTCCTCCCACCCTCATTTCTGTGAGAGAAACCTGTTGTTAGATCTGATTAGGGTTGTCAGGTGACCTGGCAAGATTGGGAGAGGGAACACGGTAGGGGCAGTGTTTTCAGGATTCCTAGAGCTCCCCACTGTCGTTCCCCGGTTTCCCCTCAGAGCGATGTTGTAATGCTGTCGTCTCGGCTCTGGGTTTCCCCCAGAAGTGATGTCACACTGTTGCCAATGGTGGCCCCCGGTCTCTTGCCGGTTGCCCAGCTCTAGCGTACAGTCTAGGCAACAACGAAGCAACCCACTAAAAACAGGGCTGGTGTGTAACCGGTACCAATCAGAAATCTCTCCTCGGAACAGGAATTATGAAAGCGGGACGGAGCTGCTCAGTTCTCGATCACAACAGCAGCCTAGCAAGCCCTCTTTCATGGCCAAGGAAATGAGGGTTAAAAGGATGACAACAGCAATACTGCCTGTGCTAAAATGTCGTCTGCCGAGCCTGTGTTCATCCCATAGTTCCTCCAGCTAACCAACGGTAGCGCACGCGCTTCTCCCTTCCACCATTTTTCTCACAACCACCCTGTGAGGTAAGCACGTACGGTTGTCCTCGGGGGTCCTTCCATAGAAAAAGAGGCCCCAGAGCACATTAGCACTACTCATTAGCACAATTCATTTGCGAGTGCTACACACCCCTGACAGCACCGGAAGGTGTGCTAAATTATATCCGCTCAGCATCTAATTTAACTTGCTTCTTGAATTGTAACGGTCATCATCCAACCTGACTCCCCTCATACTTTTTAAATGACTTTCTCCTATGTGGCCACAGCGGCATGACGAAGATTTCCATCTGTCTGCTTTATAAGTTTGGGTTATTTCCCCATTTTTTTGTGTGGGGAAATCTTGGGGGGTTGAACAATGGAGCCCAGAAGCAAGCATGGGGGGGGGGGGGGGTGTTTAAGAAAGAAAGAGAACAATAAAATCTAGAGGTTCCGGAGCTCCGCTCCTGTGAGCTCCTGCCCAAAATGAGACCTTCTTGGGCCTAAAGTCCCCCAGTGAGCTTCATATTTTCCTTATCCATTGACCCCAAACCAAACATTTCCAATGATATAGGATGAACAAAGCAACACCTGCAATTCTACATATCTGTAACAGAGAGGGCTGGCATTGGAGACAGGAGATCTAACTGGATGGGAGAAGATTGGAACAACTGAGTAACCCTAGCTTAACCTGTTTTAGCCTGGATTTGTGTCCGGTCTGGATTGACCACTTCCCATCCGAGAGATCAAAAGCAGGGCTTTTTTTGTAACAGGAACTCATTTGCATATTAGGTCACACCCCTTTGATGTAGCCAATCCTCCAAGAGCTTACAGTAGGCCCTGTAAGAAGAGCCTTGTAAGCTCTTGGAGGATCGGCTACATCAAAGGGGTGTGACCTGATACGCAAAGGAGTTCCTGCTATGAAAAAAAAAAGCCCTGATCAAGAGACTTCTTAAAAATTGAAAAGGAAATCGATCATAGAGTTGGAACACACCACGGGCCCAATTTGGGCCATGGACCAGCAGCCCCGACCCTAGACTGGCACTCTAGACAAGGCTAACTTCTGGAACTCTCCCCCCCCACCCCCGCACTGATAACACCACCGAGTCACATGGGGGGCACCCAATTTGTTACCCCCAGAAAGCCGGCACCCTAGGCAACCACCTATGTGCCAGACTAGAAGCATGATTGTGAGAAAGAATCCCTACAGAAGTTTACACCTACTTGGGGAAACTGGTTGTGTAAGTTAGTCTAGCTTCATTCAGTGAGATATCTAGCCTATCTAGCAGTCCTCCTCAGCTCCTCTGAAGCTCAGAGTGAAATGAATCTCTCTCTCTTTCAGGGTCTACAAATCATTATCAGAATTTACTCCAGTAAGCCTCCCCACTCCCTCTCCCGTAAAGGCACCTTGAGAAATGACTTACAGAGAACTTCCAGTAATCCTGAGAGGAGTCTTCTCTGTAACCCGTCCTCGGGGTCAAAGTATGGAGTTGGAAAGGCTCGGTCCTTTAAGCGTCCTATGGGGGAGACCTGCTCCACTCCCTGCTTCTCGAACCTGCCACTCTGTCTCCGGCTGGCCTCTCCCCGCTGATTATATCTGGATGGCCCGAGCTATGTTCGGAGGATGAAAAGGGTGTGCTATTTTTAGGGGTCTGCTGAGTTGCTATTCCACCCGCCTGAGTCAATCACGATTCCTTGTAACCTTGGGGCGGGGGGGCGGAGACAGCATGTCCCCCTAGCGTGTCCAACAAACCTGCGATGTCAAGGGGGGTTATTCATTTAGTGAAGCCCCCCTCTCCGTAAAGGAAGGGGCTAAGTTTCCAAGCCACTCATCGTCGGACGAGCCGCGCTTCCCTGAGTCATGTTCAAAGTTGTGGTGTCATGACCCTGTTGCCATTGGCTGATGTTATTGTACCATGCACTTTTTAGGAGATTGAAGACTATGCCCCGTGGCGCAGAGTGGTAAAGCTGCAGTACTGCAGTCGGAGCCCTCTGCTCACGACCTGAGTTCGATCCCAGCGGAAGCTGGTTCAGGGAGCCGGCTCCAGGTTGACTCAGCCTTCCCTCATTCTGAGGTTGGTCAAATGAGTCCCCAGCTTGCTGGGGGTGGTGGTGGTGGTGGTGGTGGTGGTGGAAAGTGTAGATGACTGGGAAGGCAATGACAAACCACCCTGTAAAAAGTCTGCCGTGAAAACGCTGTGAAAGCAACGTCACTCCAGAGTCGAAAACGACTGGTGCTTGCACAGGGGACAACCTTTACCTTTTTAAAGACTATGTTTGGGCCAACAGTTTAAGACTATGTTTGGGCAGGGGTTATTTTGTATAAAAATAGATAGCGGCGCTCGTCCAGGGATTGTTATGCAGCTGCACCTACTATTCAATGGACAAGGAGGTGGAACTCTCAGAAAGGTTCCGGAGTTGTGCTCCTGTGAGCTCCCACTGAATCCGAGGGCTTTGTCTGGGCCAACGGACCAAGGATTTAGACCAGGGGTCCTCAAACTACGGCCCGCGGGCCAGATGCGGCCCGCTGAGGATGTTTATGCAGCCTGCCGGGTTATGGCAAAATCAGACCGGAAGTGACATTCGACCTAAACTCGCGTTAGCAACGCACACTTCCGGCACTGGGCTGAGGCGGCGGAGACAGAGTGTGAGGTGATACCGAGGTGAGGTGAGTTCCCAGGCCGGGGTGTGTGGTGTGGGGAAGGCAGAGAGATGCAGAAGACGGAGAACTGACGGCCCGCGGCCTTGTACAGTAACGGCAGTCCGGCCCTCCAACAGTCTGAGGGACAGTGAACTGGCCCCCTATTTAAAAAGTTTGAGGACCCCTGATTTAGACTGAATGTCTTTGATGTTTAAAAAAAGTGAATGAGAAGTGTTAAAATATTTCATTTTGGAGGGACAACAACAGGGCATAAAGGCCAAGGCCTTCCCCTGAGAAGAACATCAGAAGAGCCCTGCTGGAACAGACCAGTGAGGGTCCATCTAGTCCAGCATCCTGTCCTACACAGTGCCCAACCAGTTCCTCTGGAGGGCCAACAACAGGGCAGAGAGACTGAGGCCTTCCCCTGAGAAGAGCATCAGAAGAGCCCTGCTGGATCAGACCAGAGGTTCATCTAGTCCAGCCTCCTGTCTCACCCAGTGGCCAACCAGTTCCTCTGGAGGGCCAACAACAGAGCAGAGAGGCTAACCTGATAGGGTTGCCAATCCCCAGGTGGGGGCAGGGGATCCCCCGGTTTTGAGGCCCTCCCTCCGCTTTAGGGTCATTAGAAAGCAGGGGGAGGGAGGGAAATGTCTGCTGGGCACTCCATTGTTCCCTACAGAGACTGATTCTCATAGGGTATGATGGAGAATTGATCTGCAGGTATTTGGGGCTGTGGGAGGCTGTTATTTGAGGTAGAGGCACCAGATTTTTATCATAACATCTGATGCCTCTCCTCAAAAGACCCTCCAAGTTTCAAAAGGATTGGACAAGGGGGTCCAATTCTATGAACCCCCAAATAAGGTGACCCTCTCCATTATTTCCAATGGAGGAATGCCATTTCAAAGGTGTGGGGTCTTTTTAAATGTGATGGCCAGAACTCCCTTTGGAGTTCAATCCTGCTTGTCACAACCTTGCTTTTGGCTCCACCCCCAAAGTCCCCAGATGTTTCTTGAATTGGACCTGGCAACCCTATCCCCTGAGAAGAACATTGGAAAAATCCTGCTGGATCAGACCAGTGGTCCATCTAGTCCAGCCTCCTGTCTCACCCAGTGGCCAACTGGTTCCTCTGGAGATCCAGCAACTGGGCAGAGAGGCTGAGGCCTTCCCCTGAGAAGAACATCAGAAGAGCCCTGCTGGATCAGACCAGTGGTCCATCTAGTCCAGCATCCTGTCCTACACAGTGCCCAACCAGTTCCTCTGGAGGGCCAATAACAGGGCAGAGAGACTGAGGCTTTCCCCTGAGAAGAGCATTAGAAGAGCCGTGCTGGATCAGACCAGAGGTTCATCTAGTCCAGCCTCCTGTCTCACACAGAGGCCAACCAGTTCCTCTGGAGGGCCAACAACAGGGCACAGAGGCTGAGGCCTTCCTCTGAAAAGAGCATAAGAAGACCCCTGCTGGATCAGACCAGTGGTCCATCTAGTCCAGCCTCCTGTCTCACACAGTGCCCAAGCAGTTCCTCTGGAGTGCCAACAACAGGGCAGAGAGGCTGAGGCCTTCCCCTGAGAAGAACATCAGAAGAGCCCTGCTGGATCAGACCAGTGGTCCATCTAGTCCACCCTCCTGTCTCACCCAGTGACCAACTGGTACCTCTGGAGAGCCAACAACTGGGCAGAGAGGCTGAGGCCTTCCCCCAGTGTCGCCTCCTGGCTGTGGGATTCAGATCTCTTTTTCCCACCAGCTTTTCCAAATTATCTCCAAAGTTCACCATGGATGCTTGCTTCATTTTATACTCCCAAAGCTAGAACCGGCAGATAGTAATTTATCAAAGTGACTTAGTCATTCCAGAGAAGATCACGTCTGTTAGCTATGTAGAGGCCTTAGGGTTGCAGATCCCCAGATGGGGGCAGGGGATCCCCCAGTTTGGAGGCCCTCCTCCCACTTAAGGGTCATCAGAAAGTGTGGGGGGGAGGGTAATGTCTGCTGGGCACTCCATTCCCTATGGAGACCTATTCCCATACAGCAGGGGTAGCCAACGGTAGCTCTCCAGAGGTTTTTTTTGCCTACAACTCCCATCAGCCCCAGCCATTGGCCATGCTGGCTGGGGCTGATGGGAGTTGTAGGCAAAAAACATCTGGAAAGCTACTGTTGGCCACCCCTGCCATACAGTATAATGGAGAACTGATCTGTGGGTATCCGGGGCTCGGGGGGGGGGGCTGTTTTTTTAGATAGAGGCACCAAATTTGCAGCATAGCATCCAGTGGCTCTCCCTCAAACACCTTCCAAGTTTCAAAGAGATTAGACTGGAGGGGTCCAATTCTATGACCTCCAAAAGAAGGTGCCCCTATCCTTCATTATTTCCAATGGAGGGGAGGCATTTAAAAGGCATGCAGTCCCTTTAAATGTGATAGCCAAATCTCCCTTTGGAGTTCAATTATGCTTATCACAATCTTGCTTCTGGCTCCACCCCTGAAGTCTCCTGGCTCCACCCTCAAAGTCCCCAGATATTTCTTGGAATGGACCAGGCAACCCTACAAGCTCTCTGTTTTGATTCACTAAAAATTTGTATCCTGACTTTTCTCAGGTTCGAGGGGGCTGCGCACCACACTGTTCTCCAATGCTTCCTCCGGTGTCCGTGGTCCCCACTGTTTAATCCTCGCAACAGCCCTGTGAGGTAGGCTAGGCGAAGAGGGTGTGACAAACTCAATGTCACTCAGTGGAAATTTGAATCCGGGTCTCCCGTATCTCACTTCAACGCTTGAACCATTATAGTCTGCAATACACAGTAGTGGCTGTTGATCCTAAGCACATCACTGGACTCTAAAACACACTGATTGATTTGTTGAAAGGAATAGCCGTGATTTAGAGGTGTATATCAGGTCATCGTTGTCATCCCTACAAAGCCTTGCAGTAACATTACAGCCAGGGGGTGGAATTCTAGCAGGAGCTCCTTTGCATATTAGGCCACACACCCCTGATGTAGCCAATCCTCTAAGAGCTTACAAAAAAGAGCCTTGTAAGCTCTTGGAGCATTGGCTACATCAGGGGTGTGTGGCCTAATACGCAAAGGAGCTCCTGCTAGAATTCCACCCCTGATTACAGCATAGTTCAGCAGATAAAATCGGGTGTAGGGGAGAGTCCTTTAGAGGGCTAAAGCATGTCATAGGAGGAATGCCACGTACCATGAATTGCTGTGTGCAGGGCTGGCGCATGGAAGTAAGCGCCTCTCCTCACACGCTGCCTGCAGCCGCTATGTTCCCGACCTGAGGCTGCCACAGCCTCGGCAATGTCGGGGGGGGGGGAGGGCGTGGCAGGAAGCATCAGGCTGCAGAGACCCCTCAAAAATGGGTAGGGGGCAGGCAGCAGCCCCCTCCCTCCTGGGCTGCCAGACAGGCAGGCAGGAGAGTCCCCTCCCTCCCTCTCTTCCATCCAGCCCCATCTCTTCTGAGCCCGGCTGGGCGGCCAACTGCCCGCTTCCTTCCCTCACCTGTCCTGCGAAGGGCAGGCCGTTCACCTGCTCAGGCCCTCCCTCCCCCCTCCCTCAGACTTCTGTCGCCCACTCCCCATTAACATGTGGGTGGTGGAGGGGGTGCCATGCCTACCTAGGGTTGCCAATCCCCAGGTGGGGGCAGGGGATCCCCCGGTTTGGAGGCCCTCCCCTCGCTTCAGGGTCGTCAGAAAGCGGGGGGAGGGGAGGGAAATGTCTGCTGGGAACTCTGTAATTCCCTATAGAGATTTATTCCCATACAAAATCATGGAGAATTGATCCGTGGGTATCTGGGGTTCTGTGAGGTCCAATTCTATGAGCCCCCAAAGAAGGTGCCCCTATCTATTATTTCCAAGGAGGGAAGGCATTTAAAAGGCGTGCGGTCCCTTTCAATGTGATGGCCAGAACTCCCTTTGGAGTTCACTTATGCTTGTCACAACCTTGCTCCTGGCTCCGCTCCCGATATCTCCTGGCCCCATCCCCAAAGTTCCCAGATATTTCTTGAATCGGACTTGGCAACCCTAGCTGAATCGGATATTTCCTCACAGCCGCGCTGAAGATTCACCTTTGAACATGGGGTGAGGGTGGGGTGGAGTCCTCTGCATTCATTGGGAACATCATGGGAACGCCATGAGTTGTAATGAGCATGGATATCCCCCTCTAATCTGGTCACATCCTGGTTTCCCTGCAGGGAAAAATCCCCCTGCAGCAACGGCTAAAATATGCTCAGATATTTATAGAACATGTGTAGCGGTGACTTCACCCACTGTTCAGCGTTCTGCTTTCAGTGCCGCTGGAACTCCAATGCCTTGTGTCATATTTGACCTACTAGGAATGGTATGAAGTGACACGTTAGGAAGCTGGTCCCCTCCCACCCCCTTTGTAATATTAGCACTCTGGGTTATCCTGTAAGAGTGACTGACAGCACATCGATAAGGACAGAGAGAGAGAACGCGTCTCTGAACAGCGTACCGTAGTTACCAGAAGAGAAGATGCCTCTGAATTTAAGACGATTCTCCATAAAAAGCATTTACGCACTTAACCCCTGGAGAAGCCCACGCCACCCTTTCTCCGCTTCTTACATGATTTGGGGTGGAGGGTAGCTTGCTGGTCTTTTGACTGGAGGGGGTGGGGTGGCCAAGGAGAGCCCCAGGTAAGCGAGGCCTGCTTGGCTGGCTGGATGTTTAGCCAGCCCAAGCAGGCCTCGCTCACCCGGGTCTCTCCTTTCTTGTGTCAGGTTGCTTTTGGCTGGTGAGGGCAAATTCTAATGAGTAATGCTAATGAGCTCCACCACCTATTTTTCTACAAAACGATCCCTGGGTCATACCCCGCTAATGTAGCCAATCCTTCAAGAGCTTACAGTTGGCCCTGTAAGAAGAGCCCTGTAAGCTCCAGGAGGCTTGGCTACATCAGAGGGGTGTGGTCTAATAGGCAAAGAAGTTCCCGCCCCTCCAAAAGCCCTGAATATATGTAAATTTAAAGCTGCCCCCTCTCTTTTGACTGCACAGGAGGAAATGAACAATGGCAACTAGCCTCCTTTTCAGGTAAGTAAGCTACGGAAAGCCAGTGTGGTAGAGTGGTTAAAGTATCAGACTAGGATCTGGGAGAGCCAGGTTCGAATCCCCACTCTGCCATGCAAGCTCGCTGGGTGACCATGGGCCAGCCACACACTCTCCGCCTGACCTACCTCCCAGGATTGTTGTAAGGGTAAAATGAGAAAAGGAGAATGATGTAAGTCACTTTGGGTCGCCCACTGGGGCGAAACATAGGATATAAATAAAAGTATATGAACAAATATTGTGGAATTCCGTGCTGCAAGATACAGGGATGGCTACTTCCTTAGATGGCTTTAAAAAAGGGATTAGAGACATCCATAAATCTGAGAATCACCAACAGACAGCTATTTGCTGTGATGCTTAAACAGGACTTCCAAGTCCAAAAGCACTGTTTCAGAAGAAGAAGAAGAAGAAGAAGAAGAAGAAGAAGAAGAAGAAGAAGAAGAAGAAGAAGAAGAAGAAGAAGAAGAAGAAGAAGAAGAAGAAGAAGAAGAAGAAGAAGAAGAAGAAGAAGAAGAAGAAGAAGACGACGACGACGACGACGACGACATTGGATTTGTATCCCATCCTTCACTGAATCTCAGGCTCAGAGCGGCTCACAATCTCCTCTATCTTCCGCCACCCTTACAAAGGGCCAGTGCGTGGGAGTCGGCGACGCAGACAATTGCCTAGGGTGCCAGCTCCCAGCAGGGGTGGAGTGCAGGCACCTCCTCCCTGTATGCAGCATCCCTGAGCCTCCAACTGGACGCTGAGAGGTCGGGGGAGCTCCTCCAGCCCCTCAGCGTCCAGAAAGAACGGCGCTTCCAGTCCTTGTCGTCCTCCGCACTTGGAGAGTGCCAAGGAAGGGAAGTGCTGTGTGTTCTTTCTGGGCGCCGAGGGGTCAGAGGTGCTCCCCCAGCCCCACAGCACCCAAAAACTAAGTGCTCAATGTGTGGGTGATCTCATCATGCTGCATGTACGCTTTGCACGTGCCAAAACATCTTCCAGCGGGCAGCGCACATTGGGGTTCTGTTCTGAGTGGTAGAACCCCACAAGCCGGGCATACCCCTACAACAGACACCCTGTGAGGTAGGTGGGGCTGAGAGAGCTCTCCCAGAAGCTGCTCTTTCAAGGACAACTCTTGCAAGAGCTATGGCTGATCCAAGCAGGGGTGACCTGAAGCCCCATGGCGTCCTAGGCAGACTCCACCCCCACCCTGGCGTGTCAATTTCAATGCCGGAACCAGCTCTAGTGCCAGTTTGGTGTAGTGGTTAAGCACGCGGACTCTTATCTGAGAGAACTGGGTTTGATTCCCCACTCCTCCACTTGCACCTGCTGGAATGGCCTTGGGTCAGCCATAGCTCTGGCAGAGGTTGCCCTCTCCAGCCCCACCCACCTCACAGGGTGTCTGTTGTGGGGGAGGAAGGCAAAGGAGATTGTGAGCCACTCTGAGACTCTTCGGAGTGGAGGGCGGGATATAAATCCAATATCTTCATCTACCTCACAGGGTGTCTGTTGTGGGGGAGGAAGGTAAAAGATATTGTGAGCTGCTCTGAGACTCTTCGGAGTGGAGGGCGGGATATAAATCCAATATCTTCATCTACTTCACAGGGTGTCTGTTGTGGGGGAGGAAGGTAAAGGCGATTGTGAGCCACTCTGAGACTCTTCGGAGTGGAGGACGGGATATAAATCCAATATCTTCTTCTTCCCTCTAAAGCCTTCCCCTCCCGAACACTCAAATCACGGGAAAAAACTGCGCCGCGGGGCCGGGACGCACTCACTATCTCTCAGGAATAGCATCCCGAAAGGGCGACTTCCGTTGCCGCCAGGAAGTGGGGAGGGGAAGAGTCAGTAGCAGCAGGGGTCGCCCTTTCAGGACACTATTCCTGAGAGACGGTGAGTGCGTCCCGGCCCCACGACGCGGTTTCACCTGCGATTCGAGTGTTCGGCCGGGGAGGGCTTTAGAGAGCCGGAACGCGGCGCTAGAGCCGGTTCCAGTGTTGAAATTGACACGCCAGGGTGGGGAAGGGTCCGAAGGGAAGGAGGAGGAGGAGGCGGGGAGGGGAGGGGGGAGTCACGGGGTGTGTGTGGAGCCATGGTGGGGAGGGGGGGAGGCGCAGGGGTGTGGAGCTGCAGGGGGGAGGCGAAGGGAGGGAAGGGAATGGAGGGGCGGCAGCAGTGGTGGCGGGCGGCAGTAGCGGAGGGGGGTGGGGGAGGCAGGCAAACTAGCTGCTTTCCTGGGGCACCAGGAGCAGGATGGGGAGCCCAATTTGGCGCCCCCACCCTCCCAGTGCCCTAGGCAACTGCCTAGTTTGCCTAGCGGGAGAGCCGGCCATGGATCCAAGGTCATCCCAGCAGCTGCAAGCAGAGTAGTGGGGAATCAGGCCTGTTTCTCCCAGATAAGAGTCTGCACACTTAACCTCTACACCAAACTCTCTCTCAACTAGATGCTTGGGAAATCTTTGTCTTCTTGCCTTGGCCTGCAAGTTTTCAAAAACATCTGGATTTCTGAACTAGAAACAAAAAGAATCTTTAGATATTTTGGGCTTCTTGTTTCATTGATATTAATGGGGGTGGGGGGGGGGCGAAGAGAGTGCAAAAAAAAGGAACATTTTTTTTACCACTAGATGGCACCCTAAGTCTTCTCAGTACCAACGTACCCAGAAAGGACTGGTGAAGATATTTTAACAGACGTTCCAATGAACTAGTCAATAAATAACGGACCTTTTTTGAAGTGCTGCTGTGCTGGCAAGCCCCCTTCTTTCTCCTTCTCTCCTCCTCTGCATTTTGAGGAGAATGTTGCAAAAGTAGAAAGAAAAAGAATGTCGCAAAAGTAGATATTTAGGTGACAATGCGATTGCAAGGATGGACCATCCGCTTTCTGTTGTCCACTCTTGTGGATCTATTTTTGCCATTCCTGTCGTTGAGAAGTGTTCAGAAACTTCCATTGGTACAGAATGCTGCAACCAGCTTGTAGAGAGCCCAACATTCCAGTCCTATTCCATCTGTACTGGCTCCCAGTTTGCTTCCACGCACAATTCAGGGGTTTGGTGCTGACCCTCAAAGCCGTGTACGGCTTAGGACCAATTTTTCTCAGCCTCCCTTAGGAACATCCTGACCGCTATGGGCTTCTTCAGATGTCCTACTTTGGACACTCCCACTTTCAGAGAGTAGATGGGTGGCAACCCTAGGAGAGAGGATTCTCAGTTGTGTTACCGAAGCTCTAGAATTCTCTTCCCAACAGGGGTCGTTTTGTAGAAAAAGAGGTGTCGGAGTTCATTAGCACAACTTCCTTGCATATGCCATACCCCTCAATTATATCAGCTCAGCATCTACCTTAAAATGCTTCTGGAATTATAATTATCATAATAAAACTTCACTTCCATCATACTTTTTAAATGACTTTCTCTTATGTGGCCACAAAGGCATGAGGAAGATTTCCAGCTGTCTGCTTTATAGGTTTTGGTTATTTTCCCATTTTTTTTGTGGTGTGGGGGGGAAATATGAGAAAGTTCACGAAATCTTAAGAGTTCAGCAAAATTCTCCCAGGGGGTTTGAAGAATGGAACCCAGAAGCAAGTATTTCATAGAATCGTAGAGTTGGAAGGGACTTCCAGAGTCATCTAGTCCAACCCCCTGCACAATACAGGAAACTCACAAACACCTCCCCCTAAATTCACAGGATCTTCATTGCTGTCAGATGGCCCTCTAGCCTCTGTTGAAAAATCTCCAAGGAAGGAGAGCCCACCACCTCCCGAGGAAGCCTGTTCCACTGAGGAACCGCTCTAACGGTCAGGAAGTTCTTCGTAACATTGAGCTGGAAATTCTTCTGATTTAATTTCAACACATTGGTTCTGGTTCTACCTTCTGGGGCCACCGAAAACAATTCCATACCATCCTTCATATGACAGCCCTTCAAGTAATAATAATATTTTATTTATATCCCACCCTCCCCGCCGAAGCAGGCTCAGGGCAGCTAAGAGCATTTCATACAGTAAGTTATACAATGGATATTAAAACAACATTAATCTTAAAAACATTCTAATTATAAGTTAAAATCAACATTTCTGGTGCTATTCTATCAGCGAATATGATGACTTGAAGATGGTGATCATATCACCTCTCAGCCGCCTCCTCTCCACGCTAAACATCCCCAGCTCCTTCAACCTTTCTTCATAGGACTTGGTCTCCAGACCTCTCACCATCTTCGTCGCCCTCCTCTGGACCCGTTCCAGCTTGTCTATATCCTTCTTAAAATGTGGTGCCCAAAACTGAACACAATACTCCAGGTGAGGTTTACCCAGAACAGAGTATTTGGCAGGGTGTGTGTGTGTGTAAGAAAGCTAGAATACAATAAAATTTAGAGGTTCCAGAGCTCTGCTCCTGTGAGCTCCTGCCCAAAATGAGGCCCGTTAGTTCCTAAATAAACCATTACCTGCTCTTGAATCAGGCTGTACATGATTGCTGTGTTTAATTACTCTTGCCAACACACTGAAGAACATAAGTTGTTGTGTATACAGATTTCTGCTATCATGTGGCTGCTGTTTTAATTTGTTTGCCTTGTCAAAAAATCTCTAAGCCAAGCCCTGGGTGAAAGCAAAATAATTCCAATCAAGCCAAGCTTACTAAATTGATTTACCCCCTCAGCCCCTGCCTGCGTGTAAGCATTCAGTGAAATTGCTGAGCAGTCGGGTTAGAACGGATAAAATGAAGTCCTTCTTCACCCAAAGGATGATTAACATGTGGAATTCACTGCCACTGGAGGTGGTGGCAGCTACAAGCATAGACGGCTTCAAGAGGGGATTGGATAAGCATATGGAGCAGAGGTCCATCAGTGGCTATTAGCCGCAGCGTATTGTTGGAGCTCTCTGTCTGGGGCAGTGATGCTCTGAATTCTTGGTGCTGGGGGGGCAAACAGTGGGAGGGCTTCTCCCCCACTGGTGGACCTCCTGATGGCACTTGGGGTTTTTTGGCCACTGTGTGACACAGAGTGTTGGACTGGATGGGCCATTGGCCTGATCCAACATGGCTTCTCTTCTGTTCTTAAGCTTCTTCTTTTCTAATCAATCATCTGTCTCTCCCTCTCTCTCAGTTCTATGCGGCTCTATGCCACGCTGACAAGAAGGCCTTCACAGCTCCTGACAAAGTGAGGAAGGTTAAAGAGATCATTTCACTCACAGTTCTTGACTATCCTTGCGACGGATGCTGAGCTGAAGTTGGAAGACGGAACTGCTTCGGTTCTCCAGGTGGATTTTGCCTCCTGTAGGCGACAGAACATTTATTAAGTGTAATGATCACCTCACGCCTTCCTCCAAACGGTAAGATTTCTAGGTGCCTCCCTTTCTCCATTTTATTCTCCACAACAACAACCCAGTAGGGTAGGCGAGGAGAAAGTGACTAGTCTAAGGTCACCCGCTGAAGTTTTGTGACAAGCGAGGATTAACATGTGGAATTCACTGCCACAGGAGGTGGTAGCAGCTACAAGCATAGCCAGCTTCAAGAGGGGATTGGATAAAAATATGGAGCAGAGGTCCATCAGTGGCTATTAGCCACAGTGTGTATATATATATGTGTGTGTGTCTGTGTGTGTGTGTATTGGCCACTGTGTGATACAGAGTGTTGGACTAGATGGGCCATTGGCCTGATCCAACATGTCTTCTCTTATGTTCTTATGTGACACAGAGTGTTGGACTGGATGGACCACTGGCCTGATCCAACATGGCTTCTCTTATGTGACACAGAGTGTTGGACTGGATGGGCCATTGGCCTGATCCAACATGGCTTCTCTTATGTTCTTATGTGACTCAGAGTGTTGGACTGAATGGGCCATTGGCCTGATCCAACATGGCTTCTCTTATGTTCTTATGTGACACAGAGTGTTGGAATGGATGGGCCATTGGCCTGATCCAACATGGTGTTCTTATGTGACACACTGAGTGTTGGACTGGATGGGCCATTGGCCTGATCCAACATGGCTTCTCATGTTCTTATGTGACACAGAGTGTTGGACTGGATGGGCCATTGGCCTGATCCAACATGGCTTCTCTTATGTTCTTATGTGACTCAGAGTGTTGGACTGAATGGGCCATTGGCCTGATCCAACATGGCTTCTCTTATGTTCTTATGTGACACAGAGTGTTGGACTGGATGGGCCATTGGCCTGATCCAACATGGCTTCTCTTATGTTCTTATGTGACACAGAGTGTTGGACTGGAGGGGCCATTGGCCTGATCCAACATGGCTTCTCTTATGTTCTTATGTGACACAGAGTGTTGGACTGGATGGGCCATTGGCCTGATCCAACATGGCTTCTCTTATGTTCTTATGTGACACAGAGTGTTGGACTGGATGGGCCATTGGCCTGATCCAACATGGCTTCTCTTATGTTCTTATGTGACACAGAGTGTTGGACTGGAGGGGCCATTGGCCTGATCCAACATGGCTTCTCTTATGTTCTTATGTGACACAGAGTGTTGGACTGGATGGGCCATTGGCCTGATCCAACATGGCTTCTCTTATGTTCTTATGATGTGAGTCCAAGTCTCCCAGGTGCTTGCCCAGATACACCACCAGGTATGGTCTCTAGGACAATAAAAGGCATATCAGGAACGGGTGAAATGTAAGTTAGGGTGGTGGAAAGTACAGTCAAATCACAGTTGACTTACAGTGCCCCCTGGTGGGGTTTTCAAGGCAAGAGCTCTTCAGAAGCGGTTTGCCTTTGCCTGTCTCTGCCTAGAGATCCTATACTTCCTTGGAGGTCTCCCAGACAAATATTAGCCACCCAGGGCTGACTTTGCTTAGCTTCTGAGATCTGACAAGACTGGGCAAGAGTGGGTGAGAGATTGGCGCAGTTGTAATTCCAGGAGATCTCTAGGCCCCACCTGGGGGCTGGCCACCCTATTTCTTACAGTGCTTCCTCTGTGTACATATTTCAGGGCTTTGAAGTACATCACACACCTTCAGTTGTGGGTCTTTCTTGGTGCCCCAGAAACAAGATAAAAAAAACCCCTTACCTTCTGGACAGATTCGTTCCCCTGGAGACGGTCGGTGCGGCTCCCTTGTGCTCTTGTCTTGTTGCCCTGGAATGAGAATGAAGGAACAAGGTTTCCTTGCTGCAGCTTCAGTCTAGAGTCTGGGGGTTGAACGGCGGCCATTTTGCCAGACTTGATGAGGGTCTTCTGTGCAGAAAGTGATTCGGCCCGGAATTCCACAAAGGTGGAGGTCGAGGTAGCTGGTCTGGAGGCGATATTGGCTTGAACAAAACTCTTCCTGGTTGTTTCAGAAGGGCCGGTTTGGCGGGAGGCAAGACTTTCTGTAGATTTGCTCCTGGACATTTGAGGAGTCTATAACAAAATAATAAACAAAAAAAGAGACACAATCGGAGCCTGAACAATCTCTGGCCATCCTCTTGAGAAACCTTTTCTCACTTAGTTCTGGGCGTGTGCCAGAGGAACAGACTTTAACTAGTTATCCTTTCCCGCTAAACCTTGCTCTTTTAATCAACGTTTAGTCCTGCAATGTTTAACCCTGTCTCCCTTTGAATTCCGCTCTGCCGTCGGGCGATCTTTACACTTGAACGAATCCTGATGGTTATTCATGAGCCAGGCTCAGTTTTTTAAAAGCTACGTTGTTCATTTTCCACATTCTTTACCAAAAAAAAAAGTTGTGTTCTGCATAAGTTAATCAGAAGATATCCTAGTGCCAGCATCCCACATTCTGTAGCCACACTGGCTTTGGTTGAAGAGCAAATTGTGTTTAATAAATATTCCGGACAGCATATGCTGTACGTACACAAAGCTGCTAGGCCAGGGGTGTTAAACACGCAGCCAGGGGGCAGAATCAGGCACCTGGAAGGCTTCTCTCAGTCCTCCTGCTCTAATCCATTATTCAGATCAAGGCAACCTGGCAACCATTCCCTCATTCGTTTAGAAAAATATTTAGCCCCTATCTGATCTAAACCTCAGGACTTCTTGCTTACCTTTGGGGCTTCATCTGCTGAAGGGCGGTTTCCACAACCAGCTGCCTTCTGATACCTGCACAAATGAAATGTGGTTTTAATATCTTTGGAGGTCTGTAAGCCTTCTTTGGAGGTTTTCTCAAACAGAGGCTAGATGGCCATCTGACAGCAAGGCGGATTCTGGGAATTCCAGGTGCTCATGAGAGAGAGGGGAAGAAGAAGAAGATATTGGATTTATATCCCGCCCTATACTCTGAATCTCAGAGTGGTCACAATCTCCTTTTACCTCCCCCCCCCACACACACAACAGGCACCCTGTGAAGTGGGTGGGGCTGAGAGAGCTTTTTACAGCAGCTGCCCTTTCAAGGACAACCTCTGCCAGAGCTCTGGCTGACCCAAGGCCATTCCAGCAGCTGCAAGTGGAGGAGTGGGGAATCAAACCCGGTTCTCCCAGATAAGAGAGCTCTGGCTGACCCAAGGCCATTCCATCAGCTACAAGTGGAGGAGTGGGGAATCAAACCCGGTCCTCCCAGATAAGAGTCCGCACACTTAACCACTACACCAAACTGGAAGGGTTGCATCAGTGCTTAGTGCTTTCTTAACACACCCAGGGAAATACTGATCACCACTTTTGGGGTTCAGGAAGCAATGTTCTCCAGACCAGTTTGGCCAGGGATCCTGGAGAAGGTTTTTTGTGTTGTTTTTGCCATCTTCTGGCAGGGGTCACTAGGGCTGCATTGCACAGGGGGTTGGACTAGATACTAGGCTTGCCAATCCCCAGGTCCCAGCGGGGGTTCTTCCACTTTCCCAGACTCCTTCCCACCCCCAGTCAGCTGACCGGCGGGAGGAGGCCCCGCCCCCAAAGGACCATGTGCCTTTGCACCTCCGGAGGCTTCCTCTTGGGATGGGGTGTCTGTGTTACTTGGAAGAAGTTGGCAGCAACTTGTGAGTAGAGAAGCCAATCCCTCGCTTCAGTGTCGCCAGAAAAGCGGGGTGGGGGGGGAGGGAAACATCTGCTGAGCACTTCATTATTCCCTATGTGTAGATCGATTCTCATAGGGTATAATAGGGAATTGATCTGGAGGTTTTGGGGGCTCTGGGGGAGCTGATTTTTGAGGTAGAGGCACCAAATTTTCAGTATGGCTTCTAGTGCCTCTCCCCAAAGTACCCCTCAAGTTTCAAAACGATTGGACCGGGGGTCCAATTCTATGAGCCCCAAAAGAAGGTGCCCCTATCCTTCATTATTTCCTATGGAAGGAAGACATTTAAAAAGGTCTGCTGTCCCTTTAAATGTGATGGCCAGAACTCCCTTGGAGTTCAATTATGCTCGTCACACCCCCAAAGTGTCCTAGCTCCACCCCCAAAGTCCCCAGATATTTCTTGAATTGGATTTGGCAACCCTATAGATGACCCTGGAGGTCCCTTCCAACTCTATGATTCTAAACGGAAGGAATAAACCACCCTCTCCCTCCAGGAATTTTCAATATTTGGAGATACATAAGACATCCACAGGTTTTTAGGTTCATGTTCAATACAAACAATACCTTGTGGAAAGGTTTAGGGTAAAGTGGAAATGAATGAAGCATAGGCAGCTTCAAGAGGGGATTGGATAAACATCTGGAGCAGAGGTCCATCAGCGGCTGTTAGCCATGGTGTATTGTTGGGATTCTCTGTCTGGGGCAGTGATGCTCTGTATTCTTGGTACTTAGTTGGGGGGGCACAGTGGGGGGGCTTCTAGGGTCCTGACCCCACTGGTGGACCTCCTGATGGCACCTGGTTTTTTTTTGGCCACTGTGTTTTAGTATTGGACTGGATGGGCCATTGGCCTGATCCAACATAGCATCTTTTATGTTCTTAATTCCCCCTCTTTCAGAGGGTGGAAGCCCCTGCAGCTGCTTACTTTTGGCCCTCACCACCAGCACATCTGGATGAAATGGATAATGGTGATTTTGATTATCTTCTGCTTACCGGGCCACTAATTCGGAGACAGAGTTCCTCGCCAGACGTGGTGCTCTGAAATTCTGGTTTCTCCTTGAAGACTCCAGAATGCTAGAAAATGATGGAGAAGACAGGGATCGCTTAATGGGGTCTGTCTCCATGGCAGTGGAAGTCATGTCACATCATCACCTGCTGACCCAGGAGTAAAAAGGAAGAATCAGCTTTCTGAGGTTCTGGTTCAGAAGGTTCCAACAGAGACGCAAAGACTTGGAAACATCAAATGCCATTTAGTATCGCCATACTTAAGGAGCTACCCGGGGAAAGATGAGAAAAGGAGGTAGTGAAATTTCTCCAGGAGATGCAGAAGAAGAAGATATTGGATTTATACCCTGCCCTCCACTCCGAATCTCAGTCTCAGAGTGGCTCACAATCTCCTTTATCTTCCTCCTCCACAACAGACACCCTGTGAGGTGGGTGGGGCTGAGAGAGCTCTCCCAGAAGCTGCTCTTTCAAGGACAACTCCTACGAGAGCTATGGCTGACCCAAGGCCATTCCAGCAGGTACAAGAGGAGGAGTGAGGAATCAAACCCAGTTCTCCCAGATAGGAGTTCGCACACTTAACCACTACACCAAACTGGCTCTCTTGTAGAGCAGAGCATCTCCTTGGTATGCAGAGGGTCCCAAGTTTGATTCCCAGCCTTGTCAGGTAAAAAAGACCTTGTGACATTTGACACAAAAGATCTCTGCCTGAGACCCTGGAGAGCCAATGCTCGTGTAAATAGAGAAGAAGAAGATATTGGATTTATATCCCATCCTCCACTCTGAATCTCAGAGTGTCACAATTTCCTTTACCTCCCCTCTCCCCACAACAGACACCCTGTGAGGTGGGCGGGGCTGAGAGAGCTCTCCCAGAAGCTGCCCTTACAAGGACAACCTGTGCAAGAGCTATGGCTGACCCAAGGCCATCCCAGCAGCTGCAAGTGGAGGAGTGGGGAATCAAACTCGGTTCTCCCAGATAAGAGTCTGCACACTTAACCGCTACACCAAACTGACTCACAAGACTCACCTTGAAGGACCAAGGGTGTGACTAATCTTAAATGCTTATTCTTGTTGTTAAAAGGCAAATTGCTACTTACACGCCGAGAGCGGTTTCTCAGAACTCCACCATATTTAGTTCTCTGAAAGCTCCTCAAAGACTGTGATTCGTCGCTCCTTCCTGCCTCTTTCCCACTCGAGTGACCAGGGGGGCAAAGTCCCCCCCCCACAGGTCTACCATTAAATATTAAAAGGAGGCCTCCCTAGCCGAGTCAGCAGCAGCGGCAGGACGTCACATGAGACGGAGCCTGAGCCAGACGAAGAAGAACACGCAGCCCTCAAGAGCCAGTGGGGCATCTGGGGTTTCAAACTAAGGTTGCCAACCCCCAGGCGGGTAAAACAGAAAAAAAAACCACACCGCGTCACTATATGTTGCAATATAAGTGCTCAAACACTCTTTTACTTAAATAATATTTCAAAAAATTGTTTCAAAGGTCTCTTAAAGCAGAACACAGTCCGCCGCTCACGGTCAAAAAACCTTGCTTGTCGTCAGGTTTACGTCTGGAATACTGTGTGCAATTCTGGTCACCGCACCTCAAAAAGGATATTATAGCATTGGGAAAAGTCCAGAAAGGGGCAACTGGAATGATTAAAGGTTTGGAACACTTTCCCTATGAAGAAAGGTTAAAATGCTTGGGGCTCTTTAGCTTGGAGAAGTGTCGACTGCGGGGTGACATGATAGAGGTTGACAAGATTATGCATGGGATGGAGAAAGTAGAGAAAGAAGTACTTTTCTCCCTTTCTCACAATACAAGAACTCGTGGGCATTCAATGAAATTGCTGAGCAGTCGGGTTAAAACGGATAGAAGGAAGTACATGTGGAATTAACTGCCACAGGAGGTGGTGGCAGCTACAAGCATAGCCAGCTTCAAGAGGGGGTTAGATAAAAATATGGAGCAGAGGTCCATCAGTGGCTATTAGCCATAGTGTCTGTCTGTTTGTCTGTCTATCTATCTATATGGCCACTGTGTGACACAGAGTGTTGGACTGGATGGGCCATTGGCCTGATCCAACATGGCTTCTCTTATGTTCTTCTGTGACACAGAGTGTTGGACTGGATGGGCCACTGGCCTGATCCAACATGGCTTCTCTTATGTTCTTCTGTGACACAGAGTGTTGGACTGGATGGGCCACTGGCCTGATCCAACATGGCTTCTCTTATGTTCTTCTGTGACACAGAGTGTTGGACTGGATGGGCCACTGGCCTGATCCAACATGGCTTCTCTTATGTTCTTCTGTGATACAGAGTGTTGGAATGGATGGGTCATTGGCCTGATCCAACATGGCTTCTCTTATGTTCTTATGTGACACAGAGTGTTGGACTGGATGGGCCATTGGCCTGATCCAATATGGCTTCTCATGTTCTTATGTCTGCTATCTTTACATCCTTCTTGTTGACCGACACAGATCAACCTGGCTGCTCCTTTTGTGAATGCAGTCGGTAATTCAACAGGTGCAGCGGCTATGCGAGTCCTAGGTTTAATCCGTGTTGCGTTTCCACTTCCCCGGGCTGCCGTTCTCTTACAATCCGGAACCCGTGCTAAGGCAACAGCTCACGCAGCTTATTCACCTCTCATTAGTAAGAAGAGCCCTGCAGGGAGAGGGCTACTATCACTTTTTAATAAACCTACTTATACACTTCACAACTACAGCTATGATTCCCACAAAGAATTAACAACAACAACCATAAAGGTACGTGACGTTTTTAACATACAGTATCAAATTTCTGCGCCATAGCACAACCGTTCCAGCAGGGTTTATTCTAAGGAGTGACTAGTTGTGACTATGGCAAACTCTCCACCGGCCGTCGAAATAGAGGGGCACCAAAGAAGAGGTACAAGGACTCCTTGAAGAAATCCCTCGGCACCTGTCGCATCAACCATCACCAGTGGTCTGACCTAGCCTCAGATCGCAAAGCATGGAGGCACACCATCCACCAGGCTGTCTCTTCCTTTGAGAACGCACGCATAGCTGGTCTTGAGGACAAAAGGAGACTGAGGAAGAATCGCACTGCTACGGCACCAACCCCAAATCAGACTTTTCCCTGCAGCCACTGTGGCCGGACCTGCCTGTCCCGCATTGGTCTTGTCAGCCACCAGCGAGCCTGCAGCAGACGTGGACTACTGCACCCTTCTTAAATCTTCGTTCGCGAAGTCAAGCCGAGAGAGAGAGAGACTAGTTGTAGAGTGGTTTTGTGCTGCCACTTCACCTTGGACTGGCATCCCTGTTTCAGAGGGGGTTTCCTAGTTTTGGCGCCGCCTAGAAAGCCTTGGGAAGTGAGGGCCTCAGACGGCGACCACGACATAGTCTGGCAGCGGGCAGTCCTCAAATGGGTAGGGCTTTAGAGAGAGGCCAGCGCCTTGAAGTGAGCTGAGGAGCAGCTGGGCAGGCAGTGTAGCTGGGGTCCTCGTGGCCCACCCTTCTGAATGCCACAGAATCCACCTTCCAAAGCTGCTGTTTGCTCCAGGGGAACTGATCTCTGTATTCTCAGCCTTGGGGCCCGTGGTATGCTGCAGAAGGGCCCAGGCTCAATCCCTGACATCTAAAGTTAAAGGTAAAGGTAGTCCTCAAGAGGGCGACGAAGATGGTGAGGGGTCTGGAGATCAAGTCTTATGAGGAAAGTTTGAAGGAGCTGGGGATGTTTAGCCTGGAGAGGAGGCGACTAAGAGGTGATACGATCACCATCTTCAAGGACTTGAAGGGCTGTCCTATGGAGGATGGTGTGGAATTGTTTTCTGTGGCCCCGGAAGGTAGGACCAGAACCAATGGGTTGAAATTAAATCAAAAGAGTTTCCGGCTCAACATTAGGAAGAACTTCCTGGCCGTTAGAGCGGTTCCTCAGTGGAACAGGCTTCCTCGGGAGGTGGTGGGCTCTCCTTCCTTGGAGGTTTTTAAAAGGAGGCTAGATGGCCATCTGACAGCAATGAAGATCCTGTGGATTTAGGGGGAGGTGTTTGTGAATTTCCTGCATTGTGCAGGGGGTTGGACTCGATGACCCTGAAGGCCCCTTCCAACTCTATGATTCTATGATCCTATGATCTATGATCCTCTGTGCAAGCACCGAGTCATTACCGACCCATGGGGTGACTTCACATCATAATGTTTTCTTGGCAGACTTTTTGTTATGGGGTGGTTTGCCATTGCTTTCCCCCATCATCTACACTTTATCCCCACCAAGCTGGGGACTCATTTTACTGACCGCAGAAGGATGGAAGGCTGAATCAACCTTGAGCTGGCTACCTGAACCCAGCTTCCGCCAGGATCAAACTCACGTCATGAGCCAAACTTGGACTGCAGCTTACCACTCTGCGCAACGGGGATCCTGTGTGTGACTTTTGTTGTTGTTGTTGTTCAGTCACATAGATGAGTCCGACTCTTTGCGACCCTATGGACAAAGTCACGCCAGGCCCTCCTGTCTTCCACCATCCTCCAAAGTCTGCTCAAATTCGTGTTAGTTACATCAGTAACGCTGTCCAGCCATCTCATCTTTTGCCGTCCTCTTCTTCCTTTGCCTTCTGTCTTTCCCAGCATCAGGATCTTCTCCAGCGAGTGCTCCCTTCTCATTGGGTGGCCAAAGTATTTGAGCTTCAGCTTCAGCATCTGACCTTCCAGGGAACAGTATGGGTTGATTTCCCAGAGGACTGACTGATTTGACCTTCTTGCAGTCCAAGGGACTCTCAAGATTCTTCTCCAGCACCACAGCTCAAAAGCATCTATTCTTCTGCGCTCGGCCTTCTTTATGGTGCAGCTCTCACAGCCATACATGACTACTGGGAATTCCATTGCTTTGACTATACAGACTTTTGTTGGCAGAGTGATGTCTCTACTTTTTATTATACTGCCCAGGTTCGCCATAGCTGTCCTCCCAAGGAACAAACATCTTTTAATTTCATGGCTACAGTCACCATCTGCAGTGATCTCGGATCCCAGGAATGTGAAGTTTGTCACTCCTTCCACGTCTTCCCCTTCTGCTTGCCAAAAGAGGCTCAAACTCTCAACAAAGTAGTAGCATTTCAAGAAGGAACCAGTAGAGGGTGCTGTGCTCTCATTTATAAACCTGTGTTTGGCAGACAAAAGATGAAGCTTGACCAGGGTACCACTGTAAGCCTCAGGCAACATTTTAATTGATTTCCTTTAGTTATATCCTGTCTTTCTCCCCCAGTGGGACATCATTCTCCTCTCACAACGACCCTGTGAGGTAGGTTAAGCTGAGAGTGTGTGAGTGGCAGCAAGCTTCCATGGCAGGGTGGAGATTCAAACCTGGCTCTCCCTGATCCGTATAACTAGGGCTGCCAACAGACATATTCTGTCCCTGGAATAGACGTTTAACGCTTGGAAATGGGCGACAAAGATTTTCATGGCATGGAGGTAAAGAACAGCACCTGGTAAACAACATCCTGTTGAACATATGAATCTATGCAGCTGCCTCATACTGAATCAGACCTTCAATTCATCAAAGTCAGTATTGTCTACTCAGACGGGCAGCGGCTCTCCAGGGTCTCAAGCTGAGGTTTTCCACGCCTATTTGCCTGGACCCTTTTTAGTTGGAGATGCCGGGAATTGAACCTGGGACCTTCTGCTTACCAAGCAGACGCTCCAGCACTGAGCCACCATCCCTCCATGCTGGGCCTCTAAGGAAGGATATTTTCTCTCTCTCCACCCAGGTGGCAATCCTATAAATGCCTGTTGGTGACCCATTTGCTTAAATCACCCAGGTATAAAGGCAGGGGGCTTCTGATTTCAACCCCCAAGGGGAGCATGAGTGACAAGTACTGATACCTCCTCCCCCCCCAGTCCCAGACACATCTGACTTCCCCACACCTGTCTCCTAGTTTCTCCCACATCTGACCTCTACAACACCCTCTCCTTAACAGCCTTCCTTAGCTCCTGAAAACTGAGGGCCCTTGTGGCTTCCTTGGTGAAATCCATCCATCCCATGTTGGGTCGTCTTCTTTTCCTGCTTCCTTCCACATAAGAACACCAGAGAAGCCATGTTGGATCAGGCTAATGGCCCATCCAGGCCAACACTTTGTGTCACACAGTGGCCAAAAAACCCAGGTGCCATCAGGAGGTCCATCACTGGGGCCAGGACCCTAGAAGTCCTCCCACTGTTGCCCCCCTCCCCAAAAAATAACAAGATTGCAAAAAACATAAGAGAAGTCATGTTGGATCAGGCCAAAGGCCCATCCAGTCCAACACTGCATCACACAGTGGCCAAAAAACCAGGTGCCATCAGGAGGTTCACCAGCAGGGCCAGGACACTGGAAGCCTCCCACTGTTGCCCTCCCCCACAAAGGAACAAGATTACAGAGCACATAAGAGAAGCCATGTTGGATCAGGCCAATGGTCCATCCAGTCCAACACTCTGTGTCACACAGTGGCCAATAACCAAAGTGTCATCAGAAGGTCCACCAGTGCGGCTAGGACACTAGAAGCCCTCCCACTGTGCCCCACCCCCCAGCACCAAGATTACAGAGAACATCAGAGAAGCCATATTGGATCAGGCCAATGGCCCATCCAGTCCGACACTCTGTGTCACACAGTGGCCAAAACCCAAGGTGCCATCAGGAGGTCCACCAGTGGGACCAGGACACTAGAAGCCCTCCCACTGTACCCCTACCCCCAAGCACCAAGATTACAGAGAACATAAGAGAAAGCATGTTGGATTAGGCCAATAGCCCATCCAGTCCAACACTCTGCATCACACAGAGGTGAAAAAAACAGATGCCATCAGGAGGTCCACCAGGGGGGCCAGGACGCTAGAAGCCCTCCCACTCTGCCCCCCCCCCCCAAGCATCAAGAATACAGAGCATCACTTGCATCACATAGACCCATACGGCTACCTGTCTTGATCTAACTCTATTGGGAAAGCATGCTTTTTGACACAAATCAGGCATGTACCTCCTTGGAATCAGTGGCAACGTTTCTAAAGCAACCAGATTTAAAGACCTAATAGCAAACAGCCCTAAACGGCCCAGGAATTGCCCAGCACACTTTGCCGTTCTTTGAACAATGAACGGCGGCTGCGTTATTGACACAAACAATGTGCAAAAAGTAATTCCCTTCCTGCATTTGTATGGGGACCTAGTTAATTATTATTGACTGAAAATATCTCTTTCTAGATTTAAGGGCAGTAAAAACACAAATGAGGTTCAGTTGCCTGTAGCACATTAGACTTAATGTGCAAGAGAGAAGGAGAGGAAATGTAAACGGAATTGCTGCGCACAGCCTCTTAACTCTTTGCCTGGCTCGAATGCTTAGAGACAGGAGCATTTGACAGGTGAGTTTGGGGTGGGATTTTTGGGCAGAGGAGCACCTGAGTCATTCTGTAGCCCTGGAAGATTACAGAGCACATAAGAGAAGCCATGTTGGAGAGCCAGTTTGGTGTAGTGGTTAAGTGCGCGGACTCTTATCTGGGAGAACCGGGTTTGATTCCCCACTCCTCCACTTGCACCTGCTAGCATGGCCTTGGGTCAGCCATAGCTTTGGCAGAGGTTGTCCTTGAAAGGGCAGCTGCTGTGAGAGCCCTCTCAGCCCCACCCACCTCACAGGGTGTCTGTTGTGGGGGAGGAAGGGAAAGGAGATTGTGAGCCGCTCTGAGTCTCTTCGGAGTGGAGGGCGGGATATAAATCCAATATCATCTTCTTATCTTCTTCTTCATCAGGCCAATGGCCCATCTAGTCCAACACTCTGTGTGGCAAATAACCCAAGTGCCATCAGGAGGTCCACCCGTGCGGCTAGGACACTAGAAGCCCTACTGTGCCCCCCCCAGCACCTGAAAGGAAAGGGGAGCAGGAGCCAGAAGACTTCGGTTGTGGGGTTCTGAGTTTGAATCCAAATGAAAGCATGAAATTGACCAGGTGAGGGTGAGCCCGTTGCTCTCCTGAGGTCCCAAGGTTATTGCGAGAACAAGGCGATGGGAGGGAGAGGAGGAAACTGGGTCTGTTGCCCTGAGCTCCTTTGCAAGGAGCCAGCTGAGAACGGGCAACTCTCTTAAGAAGGTCAGATCATGTTCTGTCAGTCTCCTTGGGGAAGGAGGAAGAAGAAGACGACGACGATATTGGATTTATATCCCACCCTCCGTTCTGAATCTCAGTCTCAGAGCAGCTCACAATCCCCTTTTCCTTCCTCCCCCACAACAGACACCCTGTGAGGTAGGTGGGGCTGAGAGAGCTCTGATAGAAGCTGCCCTTTCAAAGACAACTCCTACGAATGCTACGGCTGACCCAAGGCCGTTCCAGGAGGTGCAAGTGGAGGAGTGGGGAATCAAACCCGGTTCTCCCAGATAAGAGAGCTATGGCTAACCCAAGGCCATTCCAGCATCTGCAAGTGGTGGAGTGGGGAATCAAACCCGGTTCTCCCAGATAAGAGTCTGCGCGCTTAACCACTACACCAAACTGGAGGGAGACCTCACGTTGCATGGAGTAGAGAGGGGAGATTATATCCCTCCTCCGCCGCTCCTGGGACCAGGATCCTTCTGATTCTATGGAGCCGTCATTGCCATTCTCAGCAGGAAGTAAAGGCAGCGGCTGGCCAGATTCAGTCTGGGCTTCCCAGACATTTCAGGGCTTGGTATGAAAAACGGAGGAAGGCTCGGGGGCGTTGGGAAGGGGTGACTTCCGAAGCTTTGCTCCTAGGACAGCAGCCCCTGAATCGCTAACTTGCTCTTGTGGCTGATTTCTCTATCCCCTGCTGTCGTTCGGGGAAGGGCTGCATTTCCCACTGCCCAAGTCCCCGGCTTCACGTAACCTTGATCAGCACCTCTGAGGGTTGCCAACTATGGGCTGGGGGAATTCCTGGAGATTTGTGGGTGGAGCCTGGGGTGGGTGGGATTTGGGGAGGGGAGGGACCACGTTGAGATATGATACCATAGATATAGGGTTGCCAACCCCCAGGTGGGGGCAGGGGATCCCCCGGTTTGGAGGCCCTTCCCTTCAGGATCATCAGAAAGTGGGGGGGAGGGAAATGTCTGCCGGGCACACATTTGGAGACCGATTCCCAGAAGGTATAATGGAGAATTGCTCCACAGGTATCTGGGACTCGGGAGGGGGGATATTTTTTGTGGTAGAAGCACCAGATTTTCAGCATAGCATCCGATGTCTCTCCTCAAAACGACCTCCAAGTTTCAAAAGGATCGGACCAGGGGGTCCAATTCCATGCGCCTTCAAAGAAGGTGCCCCTGTCCTTCATTGTTTCCAGTGGAGGGAAGGCATTGAAAAGGCGTGTGGTCCATCGAAATGTGATGGCCAGAACTCCCTTTGGAGTTCAATGACGCTTGTCACAACCTTTCTCCAGGCGCCACCACCAAAGTCTCCTGGCTCCACACCCAAAGTCCCCAAATGTTTCTTGAATTGGACATGGTGACCGTACATAAAGACTACTCTTCAAAGCTGCCGTTTTCTCCAGAGAAACTGAAGGTGGAGAGCCAGTTTGGTGTAGTGGTTAAGTGTGCGGACTCTTATCTGGGAGAACCCGGTTTGATTCCCCACTCCTCCACTTGCAGCTGCTGGAATGGCCTTGGGTCAGCCATAGCCCTGGCAGAGGTTGTCCTTGAAAGGGCAGCTGCTGTGAGAGCCCTCTCCAGCCCCACCCACCTCACAGGGTGTCTGTTGTGGGGGAGGAAGGGAAAGGAGATTGTGAGCCCCTCTGAGACTCTTCAGAGTGGAGGGTGGGATATAAATCCAATATCTTCATCTACCTCACAGGGTGTCTGTTGTGGGGGAGGAAGGGAAAGGAGATTGTGAGCCGCTCTGAGACTCTTCGGAGTGGAGGGTGGGATATAAATCCAATATCTTCATCTACCTCACAGGGTGTCTGTTGTGGGGGAGGAAGGGAAAGGAGATTGTGAGCCGCTCTGAGACTCTTCGGAGTGGAGGGCGGGATATAAATCCAATATCTTCTTCTTCTTCATCATCTCTGTTGTTATTGTTTGTTGTTGTTGCTGTTGATGATGATATTGGATTTATACTCCTGCCCTTCACTATGAATCTCAGAGTCTCAGAGTGGTCATAACTGATCCCGGCAGTCCAGAGATTGGGAGGTCTTCATCCCTCACCTGGAAGTTGGCAGCCTTAGAACAGGCCGGATTCGTGTCCACATTCACCCACTCTCCAGCGTTCCTTGAATCCATTCCCTCCCACCGATTTTCTCAGAAGAAAGGAAAGCCCTCTTGATCAAGACGGAACTGCTTTGCACGCTGGCTTAGGGTTGCCAAGTCCAATTCAAGAAATATCGGGGGACTTTGGGGGCGGAGCCAGGAGAAATTGGGGTGGAGCTAGGAGCAAGGTTGTGACAAGCATAACGGAACTCCAAAGAGAGTTCTGGCCATCACATTTAAAGGGGCAGCACACCTTTTAAATGCCTTCCCTCTGTTGGAAATAATGAAGGATAGGGGCACCTTCTTTGGGGGCTCCTAGAATTGGACCTCCTGGTCCAATCCTTTTCATTTCATTTGATTTATTTGATTTATATCCCGCCCTACCCCACCGAGGCGGGGAGAGTGAAACCCGGAGAGTGTTTTGAGGAGAGGCATCAGATGTTATGCTGCAAATTTGGTGCCTCTACCTCAAAAATCAGCCTCCTCAGAGCCCTAGATACCTGCGGATCAATTCTCCATTATCCCCTATGGGAATCGGTCTCCATAGGGACTCATGAAGTGCTCAGCAGACATTTCCCTCCCCTGCTTTCTGATGATCTTGAAGCGGGAGGAGGGTCTCCAAACCGGGGGATCTCCTGTCCCCACCTGGGGATTGGCAACCTTACACTGGCTGGAAACGAACACCTGCAAACGGATTCTCCCGCTTTAACAAGGCAGGGCCCATCCGAAGCAGGCCGAGCTGTGCCAGGTGGGTGGCCTGCCCAGGTGTGCTTCCAGATTCGTTTTGGCTTGGAAAAACCCCAGCAACGCTCAACAAGCTGGAAAGCCCCTGCTCCCCCCCCCCCCCCGCCTTGTCCTAATTCTGCTCCGAGTTGAACAGGAAGCCACCTACTCAAGTGCCTTGGCCCTGCACGGTGTTTGTTTCACAGTCAAATGATTGGCAGTTTGGCATTTTAAGGACTTGGGGAAGTGCCTGCCCAAAGGAAAGATCTAAGCAGACTTCAGTATTGCTGAAACAGGGTTGGCAATCCCCAGGTGGGCAGAGAAATCCAAAGCACAAGGCTTTCCGTGGAAACCAGCCTCCACACAACCAACAAGCTGACTAAATGATACAAGAATACGAAAGCATATGTTAGTTCATGAAAGACCATACAGTTAGTCCTTAACAAAATCGGGGACGTGTTCACCAAGAATCAATCCAGTCTTTATAGCAATCATAGCTCAGCTCATTCCAAGGAATCCTGGTGAAACAGTTGTGCAGATGATCAGTGTCTCTCAATATATGCAGCCGGCAATCTGAAAGGCTGAAAAGAATAAGGTCATAAGAACATAAGAGAAGCCATGTTGGATCAGGCCAGTGGCCCATCCAGTCTAACACTCTGTGTCACTCACAGAAGAACATAAGAGAAGCCATGTTGGGTCAGGCCAATGGCCCATCCAGTCCAACACTCTGTGTCACATAAGAACATAAGAGAAGCCATGTTGGATCAGGCCAATGGCCCATCCAGTCCAACACTCTGTGTCACAGAAGAACATAAGAGAAGCCATGTTGGATCAGGCCAATGGCCCCTCCAGTCCAACACTCTGTGTCACACAGTGGCCAAAAAACCCAGGTTCCATCAGGAGGTCCATCACTGGGGCCACGACACTAGAAGCCCTCCCATTGTTGCCCCTCCCAAGCACCAAGAAGACAGACCATCACTGCCCCAGACATAAGAACATAAGAGAAGCCATGTTGGATCAGGCCAATGGCCCATCCAGTCCAACACTCTGTGTCACACAGTGGCCAAAAAAAATTATATATATACACATATACACACTGTGGCTAATAGCCACTGCTGGACCTCTGCTCCATATTTTTTCTAACCCCCTCTTGAAGGTGGCTATGCTTGTAACCGCTGCCACCTCCTGTGGCAGGGAATTCCACATGTTAATCACCCTTTGGGTGAAGAAGTACTTCCTTTTATCCGTTTTAACCTGTCTGCTCAGCAATTTCATCGAATGCCCACGAGTTCTTGTATTGTGAGAAAGGGAGAAAAGGACTTCTTTCTCTACTTTCTCCATCCCATGCATAACCTTGTAAACCTCTATCATGTCACCCCGCAGTCGACGTTTCTCCAAGCTAAAGAGCCCCAAGCGTTTCAACCTTTCTTTGTAGGGAAAGTGTTCCAGCCCTTTAATCATTCCGGTTGCTTGTTTCGCACAAGCTTCTTCGAGCTGAAAAAATCCTAAAGGCATGACAAGATCATATAAAATATTAACTAGTATGCAAATGAGCCACTAATCTTGATATGGAACTAGAAAGTTAAAACATACCCTTTTACAACATTTTCATACCCTGGGCAAAAGACGCCATTCCGTTATCACATTGAAAGGCACTTAAATAGTGCTGAAGGAAAACAATTACAGCTGGCTTATATGTAACAGATGTGACATAGTTAGGTGTTCCTTAAAGATGCAATGTAACAAGCTACAGCAATGTCCTGAACAAAAACTTACAAACCACCAGAAACCATATAAATACAGAAATCCCATTCATTATAGAAAGCATGTTAGATCCCAATCATTATTTAACCCATAAATAATGGTTTCCTGGTTTGGAGGCCCTTCCACCCGCTTCAGGATCATCAGAAAGTGGGGGGAGGAGGAATGTCTGCTGGGCAGTCCATTATCCCCTATGGAGATCAATTTTTGGTTTCTGTGCGTTCCTGCTCAAAAAAACTTTGCTGTTCTTAAAGGTGCCATTTGACTCCTGCTTTGTTCTATTGCTTCAGACCGACACGGCTGCCCCCCTGGATCTAGCTGTGTGTGTGTATACGTGCACGTACCTCTGAATATTTAGTCATGATGCCAAACATCTGTGATACGGATCTTTAATAAGACTCTCCATTATAGCGCTCTTCAAGCAAAATAAACATTTGTGTGGGCAGATATGTCGAAAGTGCTGGAACTCTCCGGGCCCACAAAAGCATTGGGATGATTCATGAACTATTAGGCTAAGAGAGTGTGACTGCCCCAAAACCAGCCAGCGAGCTCCCACGGCACAAGCCGGGATTCGAACCCAGGCTCCCAGAGCCTAGTCTACACCGAGCTTTGATAGGAAGCAACCAGGACAGGACAGGCGAGTCCCACTTTCCTGAATCCTATGATCAGGCATGGAATTCTAGCAGGAGCTCCTTTGCATACCACACCCCCCCCCCCAATGTAGCCAGTCCTCCAAGAGCTTACAAAAAAGAGCCTTGTAAGCTCTTGGAGGATTGGCTACATCAGAGGGGTGTGGCCTAATATGCAAAGGAGCTGCTGCTAGAATTCCACTCCTGCTTATGATAATACTGAAGTGAGAGCTGGAGAGAAGTGAGTATTGGCTTTCAAATACATTTTGGGAGGAGTCTCTGTTGATTCCTAGCTGGGCAATGGCTTAGCCAGCGGTGGCCAAACTGCAGCTCAGGAACAAATGTGGCTTTTTCACACGTATTGAAGCATCCACCACCCCCATCGTCTGGCTTGGAGAGGGCATTTGTCTCTTTAAATCACTTCTCCAAGCCAAGTCAGCCAGAGAATGCATTTACAGTTAAAGTACCTTTCTTTCCACCTCTCACTCCTTCCCCGTCTATTTTCCTTCCTTCCTTCCTTCCTTCCTTCCTTCCTTCCTTCCTTCCTTCCTTCCTTCCTTCCTTCCTTCCTTCCTTCCTTCCTTCCTTCCACCAGTTTGGTGAAGTGGTTAAGTGCACAGACACTTATCTGGGAGAACCAGGTTTGTTTCCCCATTCTTCCACTTGCAGCTGCCGGAATGGCCTTGGGTCAGCCATAGCTATCTCAGGAGTTGTCCTTGAAAGGGCAGGTGCTGTGAGAGCCCTCTCAGCCCCACCCACCTCACAGGGTGTCTGTTGTGGGGAGGAGAAGATAGAGGAGATTGTAAGCCGCTCTGAGTCTCTGCTTCAGAGAGAAGGGCGGGGTATAAATCTGCAGTCTTCTTCTTCTTCCTTCCGTCAAACATCTGATGTTTATTCTATGTGGCCTGGGGGAGGAGCTTCTGTGTCTCCTAGCAACTGCCTGGGCTTCATTATACACCTAGCCTTTTGGGATGATGGAACTGGATGTTGCTTGACTCTGTTCCCTGCTTGATGGGATAGAAGAGGGGGCTCAGAAGTAATTCCAGTGTTGTAATCTGCTATGCAACTACCTAATTAGGCTCTGTGCTGTTTTACATTCCTCACTGTGGAGGTAATCTTGTCGAAACAGTACATGGACTGTTTCCAACCAGTAGGTACTACCGTGAACCGGAGCAAAAGGTTCCTAAGCACTCAGGTAATGGGGAGGTTTAATGAGCCCCATGGCACAGAGTGGTGAAGCTGCAGTCCTGCAGTCCTAAGCTCTGCTCACGACCTGAGTTCGATCCTCGGCGGAAGCTGGGTTTTCAGGTAGTCGGCTCGAGGTTGACTCAGCCTTCCATCCTTCCGAGGTCGGTCAAATGAGTCCCCAGCTTGCTGGGGGGAAAGTGTAGATGACTGGAGAAGGCAATGGCAAACCACCCTGTAAAAAGTCTGCCGTGAAAACGTCCTGTTGCGACATCACCCCAGAGTCAGAAACGACTGGTGCTTGCGCAGGGGACTGCCTTTACCTTTAATTGGGAGGTTGGAAATCTATTTTTCATGACAGCTTTTTTATGGGGCCAGAGTATTTTTACCTCAGGGGAAAATAAGGCACTGTTAAGTTCAGTCTGCACAGACCTGTGGGAGATACTTTGTCCGAGTGTTGAGTCTCTGTGCACTTGGGCCTCCCATTGTTTTGTCTAGTCCCATTAATCAAATCTGAAAGAGGAAAGATGAGAGCCATCGGAGAAGGGCCTGGACAGTCAGTTGTTTTTAAGTTAGCCGCACTGGGCCAGAGCATTTCTGGGACAATGAATGTGTTCTCTAAAAGTCTGCTTGGAAGTCTTCCTCTCTACATGCACAGCCTTGAAGTGACACAGCGCTCTTGGGCCACAAGCCTGCAAATGGGATACATCGGTTGCTTGAAGAAGAGTTCTGTCTCATCTGGAAGCCTGCTGATTACTGCATCTGCAGTCCAGTCATTTTGAGCCAAGTGTAACCTTGAGGAAGTATACAGATTTTTTTTTTTTAATATTCCCATCTTAGAATTTATTGTGGATCCTTTTAAAGGCACGGAGTGGTGAAGCTGAAGTTCTGCAGTCCAAGCTCTGATTTCGACCTGAGTTGGGCCAAAGTGCTGGTCTGTAATCACCCATAGTGTTACTTGTATCCCCAATAATGTTTGTTTGAATACTGTATGCCTAATGTGTGCTTAGAGCCAGTTTGGTGTAGTGGTTAAGTGTACAGACTTATCTGGGAGAACCGGGTTTGATTCCCCACTCCTCCACTTGCACCTGCTAGCATGGCCTTGGGTCAGCCATAGCTCTGGCAGAGGTTGTCCTTGAAAGGGCAGCTGCTGTGAAAGCCCTCTCCAGCCCCACCCACCTCACAGGGTGTCGTTGTGGGGGAGGAAGGGAAAGGAGATTGTGAGCCACTCTGAGACTCTTTGGAGTGGAGGGCGGGATATAAATCCAATATCATCATCATCATCATCATCATCATCATCATCATCATCTTCTTCTTCTTCTTCTTCTTCTTCTTCTTCTTCTTCTTCTTCTTCTTCTTCTTCTTCTTCTTCTTCTTCTTCCTCCCCTAAAGGTCTAAGACCTCTGGTCACCTTTGTATTCTTCGGAGAACTTTGGGACGTCCTGAGCTCTTGGTGCTTCGTGGGCCCAGTTCTCTCTGTTAGTACTAACAATAAAGATCTTTCCAGTTTTTTTTCTCCACTCGCCGGACTCCACGTGTGTGCCTTAATTGGGCTTGGGGTTACGTGGAACATTGCAATGACGAAATGGAGGAGAGGGGAACAACGTAAGCCGCTATAGGCTCCCCTAAAGGGGAGAAAGGTGAGGAGCAAATCAAGTATAGATCCGGCCCCATACTTGGCTGAGAGACTGCTTGAAAACCACCATTTGTATGCCTCTTTGGAGGAAAAGTGGGGTACGCTCAGGGCTCTTTTCCTAGCAGGTGCTCATATGCCTATTAGGCCACACCCCCTGATGTAGCCAATCCCCCTAGAGCTCACAGTAGGCCCTGTACTAAGAGCCCTCTAAGCTCTTGGAGGATTGGCTACATCAGGGCTGTGTGGCCTAATAGGCAAAGGAGTTCCTGCTACGAAAAAGGCCTTGCCATGGGGTGCCAAAAAGACCACACCACATGGGGTGTGGCCTAATATGCAGAGGAGCTCTGGCTAATGATGAAATGAAGAAGAAGAAGAATTGCAGATTTATACCCCGCCCTTCTCTCTGAATCAGAGACTCAGAGCAGCTTACAACCTCCTTTATAGTCTTTATAGCAGAGGTCCATCAGTGGCTATTAGCCACAGTGTGTGTGTATGTATAAAACTTTTTGCCACTGTGTGACACAGAGTGTTGGACTGGATGGGCCATTGGCCTGATCCAACATGGCTTCTCTTATGTTCTTATGTCTTCCCCCACAACAGACACCCTGTGAGGTGGGTGGGGCTGAGAGGGCTCTCCCAGCAGCTGCCCTTTCAAGGACAACCTCTGCCAGAGCGATGGCTGACCCAAGGCCATGCCAGCAGCTGCAAGTGGAGGAGTGGGGGAATCAAACCCGGTTCTCCCAGATAAGAGTCCACCACTACACCAAACCGGCTGTGAGAGATTATTTCGCCCTTCAGGGCCTCCTTCCCCGGCTTTCTTGACATCCAGGCGGGCCTCTCCCGTCGCTGTCGGCGTGTTTCTTCAGTCCGTCCTCAGCGGTTAGCTTCGCGCATCATCTCAGGCATCTGTCTTAAAGCGGGCCTCCGCCTCCTTTCGGGGGCATCCTCCTGAAAAATGCACCAGCGCGGCTCCTCCAGGGAGCGCTGATGGAGTGACTTCTTAATGGAATGTGTCTACACCGGGGGCTCCGCAGAGAGGGCCCGGGGAACGCGAAGACTCATTATTCACAGCCTCCGTGTCACTTCTGTGAATTAAAGGCGCTCCGAGCCTTTGCCCTCATTATTTTCCAGCTTACGTTGTTGCGCAGGGGCTGGATCCCGGGAGCTGTTCCGTAAGGAGAGGCTTGGGGAGGGGCACGTCGGCAAGAAGAGCGCTTCAGTTTTAAAAAGAAAATCCAAACCTGCCCTGTTGCGCTAGAACTAGGTTTGAGGTTGGACAGGAAGGAAGTAGATTTCCTTGCAGGAGGGTTTTGCAGATACCATGGTGCAGGGCTTTTTTTGTAGCTGGAACTAGGGTTGCCAATCCCCAGGTGGGGGCAGGGGATCCCCCGGTTTGGAGGCCCTCCCCCCCCCGCCTCAGAGTCATCAGAAAGTGGGGGGGGGGGGAGGGGAGGGAAATGTCTGCTGGGAACTCTGTTATTCCCTATGGAGATTTATTCCCATAGAAAATCATGGAGAATTGATCCGCGGGTATCTGGGGCTCTGGGGGGGGGGCTGTTTTTTGAGATAGAGGCACCAAAATTTCAGTACGGCATCTAGTGCCTCTCCCCAAAATACCCTCCAAGTTTCAAAAAGATTGGACCAGGGGGTCCAATTCTATGAGCCCCAAAAGAAGGTGCCCCTATCCTTCGTTATTTCCTATGGAAGGAAGGCATTGAAAAGGTGTGCCGTCCCTTTAAATGTGACGGCCAGAACTCCCTTTGGAGTTCAATTATGCTTGTCACAGCCTTGATCTTGGCTCCACTCCTAATGTCTCCTGGCTCCACCCCCAAAGTCCCCAGATATTTCTTGAATTGGACTTGGCAACCCTAGCTGGAACACCTTTGCATATTAAGTCACACCCCTCTGTTGCAGCCAACCCTCTTGGAGCTTACAGGAAGCCCTGTAAGAAGAGCCCTGTAAGCCTTTGGAGGATTGGCTACACCAGGGCTGTGTGGCTAATAGGCAAAGGAGTTCCTGCTACGAAAAAGGCCTCGCCGTGGGGTGCCAAAAAGACAAATCAAGGGAGGCTCTAGATCAGGGCTGACCAAACTGTGACTCTGGAGCCACATGTGGCTCTTTCATATAACAGGGGTGGCCAACGGTAGCTCTCCAGATGTTTTTTGCCTACAACTCCCATCAGTCCCAGCTAGCATGGCCAATGGCTGGGGCTGATGGGAGTTGTAGGCAAAAACATCTGGAGAGCTATCATTGGCCACCACTGATATATATCATATATATCATGAAGCCCCCACCATCCTGTCAGTCGGTTTGGAGAAGGCGTTTCTCTCCTTAAATCACTTCTGCAAGCCAAGCCAGCTGGCGGCTTGGCGAATGCATTTAAAGTTAAAGCTGCTTTCTTTCCACCTCCCCATCCCTCCTCCCTCCCCCATCCATTTGCCTTAAGAGAACATAAGAGAAGCCATGTTGGATTAGGCCACTGGCCCATCCAGTCCAACACTCTGTGTCACACAGTGGCCAAAGAAACCCAGGTGCCATCAGGAGGTCCACCAGTGGGGCCAGGACACTAGAAGTCCTCACACTGTCCCCCCCACCAAGCACCAAGAATACAGAGCATCGCTTGAGAACATAAGAGAAGCCATGTTGGATCAGGCCACTGGCCCATTCATCCAACACTGTGTCACACAGTGGCCAAAGAAACCCAAGTTCCATCAGGAGGTCCACCAGTGGGGCCAGGACGCTAGAAGTCCTCACACTGTTACCCCCACCAAGCACCCAGAATACAGAGCATCAGTGCCCCAGACAGAGTTCCAACAATACACTGTGGCTAATAGCCACTGATGGACCTCTGCCCAGATGTTTATCCTGAAGCCGCCACCACCTCCTGTGGCAGTGAATTCCATGTGTTAATCACCCTTTGGGTGAAGAAGTCCTTCCTTCCATGTGGCTCTCAAACATCTAATATTTACTCTCTGTGGCTCTAGATCGAATCGAACTTGAACTCTCCCTTGAAGCTAAAATGACTCAACTGAGGCTATCGTACTTTGATCGCATCATGAGAGGACAAAGCTCACCGGAAGAGGCAAGAATACGAAGAAAAGTGGAAGCTCTGGAGGAGTCAGCCTTGTTAGTCCGTTGCTGTAAATTAGTAAAGAGCCGAGCAGTCCCTTTAAGAAAAACAAATCTTATTGTAGCACAAGCTTTCGAGAAACACAGCTCTCTTCAATGATGAAGAGAGCTGTGTTTATCAAAAGCTTATGCTACAAAAAAATTAGTTTGTCTTAAAGGACTCTACTGTTTTGCAGGAAAAGAGGAAGGCAGCAGGAAAAGAGGAGGACCCAACACGGGATGAATGGACTCCGTCAAGGAAGCCCCGGCCCTCAGTTTGCAAGAAGAAGATATTGGATTTATATCCCTCCCTCCACTCCAAAGAGTCTCAGAGCGGCTCACAATCTCCTTTCCCTTCCTCCCCCACAACAGACACCCTGTGAGGTAGATGAAGGTATTGGATTTATATCCCGCCCTCCACTCCGAAGAGTCTCAGAGCGGCTCACAATCTCCTTTCCCTTCCTCCCCCACAACAGACACCCTGTGAGGTGGGTGGGGCTGGAGAGGGTTCTCACAGCAGCTGCCCTTTCAAGGACAACCTCTGCCAGAGCTATGGTTGACCCAAGGCCATTCCAGCAGGTGCAAGTGGAGGAGTGGGGAATCAGACCCGGTTCTCCCAGAGAAGAGTCCGCTCACTTAACCACTGTGGCTGACCCAAGGCCATTCCAGCAGCTGCAAGTGGAGGAGTGGGGAATCAAACCCGGTTCTCCCAGATAAGAGTCCGCACACTTCACCACTACACCAAACTGGCTCTCCACCTGAACAAGGCTGTTAACGACAGGACCTTTGGATGGTAATTAATGTGTAGTGTCAATGTTAAGTCAGAATTGACTTGACAGTGCTTTGCACACACACACACACACACACAAACACACTGATTGAAGTCCAGCAATGCCTTAGAGAGCAATTAAGATTTTCAGGATATGAGCTTTTGAGAGCCCAAGCTCTCTTTGACTCTTGACTCTTTCTTAATTAATTAATTAATTATTTTAGTTGATTTATAGTCCACCCTTCCCCGTAATGGGATCAGGGCGGATCGCAAACATGATAAAACAGCAAAACAGTAAAATATGTGGCATAGATGGTACAACGCATTTTATAGATTTAAGATATAGATCTCTTGAGTGTCATACCTGTAGGCCCAATATCTAGCCATCCAAATAGTTGGTCAGAGCAGAGAGGGCTGCTAGACGATGTGAGCAGTCAGGTGAGGACGCCCACTTGCCTCAACCAACAGCCCAGCAGAACAGCTCTATTTTGCAGGCCCTACGGAATGGTAGTAAGTCCGGAAGGGCCCGAATTTCCATAGGGAACGGATTCTTTTTTGGACTCTTGGAGACTTGGTAGCGGTGACAAAAGGCTGCCAAGATGCACCTGATTTATGCAGGGCTTCTTTTTTTTTTTGTAGCAGGAGCTCCTTCGCATATTAGGCCACACACCCCTGATGTAGCCAATCCTCTTGGAGCTGACAGTAGGCCCTGTACAAAGAAATTACAAAGGAGCTCCTGCTACAAAAAAGGCCTTGGTGACTCCTCAGGGCTTTCAAAGCAAGAAACAAACAGAGGTGGAGAAACCCTGGACTTCCTTGATGGTCTCCCATTCCAGCCACTGCCAAGTCAGCCTTTTTTCATCTGAGGCGGGCAAGGCAGCTGGCTCCCTTCCTAGAGCATCAGGACCTGGCAACAGTGATCCATGCAACAGTCACCTCGAGACTGGATTACTGTAATGCCCTCTACATGGGGTGCCTCTGTGCTGAACCCGGAAGCTGCAGCTGGTGCAGAACGCAGCTGCCAGACTGTTGCTGGGGCTCCCAAAGTGGGAGCACATACAGCCGGAGCTGCGTGAACTGCACTGGCTGCCAGTTATATACTGGGTTCGCTACAAAGTGCTGGCCATTACCTTTAAAGCCCTATATGGCTGAGGACCTGCCTACCTTAGGGACTGTCTCTCCCCGTATGAACTCCAGAGAGCACTGAGGTCAGCAGGGAAGAACCTGCTGACTATTCCCGGGCCAAAAGAGGTAAAGCTACAGAGTACCCGTACTCGGGCTTTCTCTGCTATGGCTCCACTCCTATGGAACCAGCTTCCGGAGGAAATGCGGGCCCTGCGGGACTTTGAACAGTTCCGCAGGGCCTGCAAGACCATCCTTTTCCGAATGGCCTTCACCGACTAAAGAGAGAGACTGCTGAGCGAGCGCACCATCTGTATAATAGCCCCAACATATTAATTAATTTTATTGCTTTAGAATTTTAATAGAATTTTAATTAAACTGTTAAATTAGTATTGTTAAGCATTGTACAATGTATATATTGACCTGTGTTGTTAGCCGCCCTGAGCCTGCCTCGGCGGGGAGGGCGGGATATAAATAAAATTGATGATGATGATGAGTACTAAGCAGGGCCAACCCCCTTTAGCTTCTAAGATCTGATGAGATTAGGCTAGCCCGGCTTGGATAATTCCATGTCTTGGTTTGTGAACGCAACAAGCATTACTGTTCAACGTAGCGCCGACTGATTTCTTTAGCGCGGGGTCGTCTGCGTTTTGCCCAGCCGGAGGGTGGCAACCCAACTTGGGAGTTGATTCATCTGTTTGTTTGTTTTTTAAAGCCCTTTTCTCCAATCGGAAGCCTTCCTCACCCGTGACCCAGTTTTCCCTGGACAGGAGAACAAAAAGAGAAAAGGAAAAGGTTTGATCCAAACAGACATCCTGTGTGCAACTTGGATCCATGGGGCAAGGTGGGATTCATAACGTGCAGTACGTCCAGGAGTGGAATTCTAGCAGGAGCTCCTTTGCATATTAGGCCACACACCCCTGATGTAGCCAATCCTCCAAGTGCTTACAAGGCTCTGTTTTGTAAGCTTTTGGAGGATTGGCTGCATCAGGGGTGTGTGGCCTAATATGCAAAGAAGCTCCTGCTAGAATTCCACCCCTGCATACGTTTCTCCCCCCACCCCGTCTCCCCCATAAGCCTGCAGGTCTGTTCCTTGGCTGGATTGACTTCCCCTTGGCTTGGCCACCTTGTTCATTTCTCGTCCCCGGGCTGTTCTGCTCTCTTCTAGTGTTCCGAACTGCCGTTCTCCCACCCATCTGTCTGAACCTGTTTTATCTTGGCAAGCGAATCCTTTTCCGAGCCTTATATGGTGATAACCTTCAGCGTTGATGGATCTCCTTCCCTGGCCCCTCTCTGCAGTCCTTTCAGCGGAGGGCACATCTGTATTCTCCAGAAAACCTGAGGCTGGGGGGGAGGGAGGGAGTTAACCTCTAATTCCTCTCTGTCTCCTGCCCGGCAGTGATCTGTCTTTGCCAACGGGGTGAAGAATTGCTACGGATAAAGATCTGTGTACACTTGGTGCTGAACTTCCTCGCACCTGTCATTAATAAGGAATGTGTCACTAATGATGTAATGGTTGGATTCCAACAATGGCTTGACATCTTTCCATACTGAGAGCCAGTTTGGTGCAGTGGTGAAGTGTGCGGACTCTTATCTGGGAGAACCGGGTTTGATTCCCCACTCGCAGCTGCTGGAATGGCCTTGGGTCAGCCAGAGCTCTTGCAGAGCTGTCCTTGAAAGGGCAGCTTCTGTCAGAGCTCTCTCAGCCTCACCTACCTCATAGGGTGTCTGTTGTGTGTGTTTGTGGGGGGGAAGGTAAAGGAGATTGTGAGCCGCTCTGAGACTCTGAGATCAGAGGGGAGGGTGGGATATAAATCCAATATCTTCTTCTTCTACTGGTCCCTGGAGCTGCCAACTCTGGTTTGGGAGAGTCCTGGAGATCCGGGGAGGGCAGAGCTTGTGGAGGGGAGGTATCTCAGCAGAGATGGGATGCCATAGATTTCACTCTCTGCTGTAGATTGTTCCCAGGACTAAGGCCAAGGGAATTTGGGAATAATTTTCATAAAGATATTGGAGGATAGTGCAGTCCTACTCATAGAGTTGCAAACAGGGCTTTTGTTTGAGCAAGAACGCACAGAAACACAGTTCCGGCTGGCTTGGCCTCAAGGGTGTGGCCTAATATGCAAATGAGTTCCTGCTGGTTGCCAGCCTCCAGGTGGGACAGGCCATGGAAGTAAAACAACGACTGTGACGATAAACAAAGTTTGTAGTAACCATTTAAAAACCTTCATATATTTTAATGCTCCACATTTTACATTTTACATACTTCGTGTTGTAATAAAAATCCAATTTAAATATCCATTCACATATTTGATATTGTAAATTATGCATACTTCCTGTTGTAATGGAGGTCCAATATTAACATTCCCATATTGCAAAAAGAAGTCTATGAGCACCCGGATATAGGCCCATTTCATCAGTAGACTTCCTCGGGAATAATCCCCTTTCTGTGTTTTTTTCCAGGTATAACATCCAGTAGTACGGACCAACGTTCATGATTCTTCTTACCACATCTTTTCTCTCAATCACTCCAAGACACTTAAGTGTGTACGCTTTTCATATAGGAGCTGCAGCCAGTTCAAACTGATTCATTTAACCGGATGCTCAAGTCTTCTGGAGTTTGCTGGCCTATAGCCCTCTGTGAATATATTCAGCAAGCTGTTCTTTAGATGGCCATTTGCTTTTATTTTCTTTATCATTAATTTTAATGTCGAGCAGGCCCTTCTTTTTGCAGCAATTTTAGCTCAAAACACTGAAGTGTATGGTTTCAAACATGCCAGTACTGTGCCTATCCTGAATTCAAAACCTCTCAGAAGTTACTGGCCAGTTTGAACCGGCTCTAGCTCCTATATGAAAAATGTACACCCTTAAATGTCTTGGAGTGATTGAGAGAAAAGATGTGGTAAGAAGAATCATGAACGTTGGTCCGTACTAGTGGCTGTTACACCTGGAAAAAACATAGGAAGGGCATTACTCCCGAGGAAGTCTACTGATGAAATGGGCCTATATCCAGGTGCTCATAGACTTTTTTTGCAATATGGGAATGTTAATATTGGACCTCGATTACAACAGGAAGTATGCAAGATTTACAACATGAAATATATGAATGGATATTTAAATTGGACTTTTATTATTTGATTTTTATTTATTTATTTGTGATTTATATCCCGCCCTTCCCACCAGGTGGCTCAGGGCGGCTTACAACATATAAAATCTGACATAAAAATATAAACTATGCATAGAAAATTAGACATTCCACAATTTACATTATAAAAATCTAAACATTCACATAGTTATGTACTTAAACCATTCAAGACATACGGCGGTCTTGCAACTACACTCGGGTTCAGTTTCAGTGCTGGTTAGTTGTAGGCCAGCCGGAAGAGGACTGTCTTACAGGCCCTGCGGAATTGAACAATATGAAGTACATAAAATTTAAAATGTAAAATTTATAAAGGTTTTTAAATAGTTACAATAAATTTTGTTTATCATCACAGTAGTTGTTTCACTTCCATTGCCTGTCCCATTAACTGTGATCCCGTTTTCCTGTTACATAACCTCCATGTGGGGCCTGGAGAGCTCCTGCTTTTACAACTGATCTCCAGCTGGCAGAGATCAGCTCCCTTGGGGGAAAAAATGGTTGCTTTGAAGGGAGCACTCTGTGGCATTGTGCCGTGCCAAGGCCCCTCCCCTCAACAAACTCCACCCTCTACTGGACCCACCCCCAAAATCTCCAGGTATTTTCCAACAGAGACCTGATAACCCTACGTACTCAAATTTCTCCATTTTGGTTTGTGGATGCTTTTCACCTCTTGCTGCAGCTTCTGGATTTTCCATGTTCATTTATGTGAAGGAGGAGGAGGAGGAGGAGAAAAGTTAGATTTATATCCCACCCTTCACTCAGAGACTCAGAGTGTCTTACAGTTGCCCTCCCCGCAAAAAAAATTCTGCAGGTATTTGCAATCCGGAGTTGAGAACGCTAAGCTTGAGGCCTGAGGAAAAGGTCAGAGGTAATGCTCCTTCTACATTGTGAAGTCTTGTGAGCAAAAATTCTACTTTATACTGACATTACAGCTGCGGCATTAAAGTTGTGACTGAGCGATTTGGCTTCTGCTTCAATTAGTGTGATCTGGGGCCATTTTTCCTGAGCTAAGACAAAAACGTGTGAGCTGGTGGCTAAAAAAAACTATGAGCTAGCTTACACTAACTCAGCTTAGCGGGAACACCTAGCCGCCCTGAGCCTGCCTCCACGGGGAGGACGGGATATAAATCAAATAAATAAACATTGGTTGGAGAATATAAGATTGCAGGAAAAAGAATGTTGTGTATTGGCTGTTTTGACTGCTGGTTTGTTATGTCTGTTAGTTGACCTTGAGGCAGACTTCATTGCTCTCCAAGACCCTGATGCCTGCATTCTGATTGACTGTTCTTTTACAACCAGCCAATAGGGATGCAAGGTATTTCTCCCAGGAAATGCAAATGAAGGATCCTGGAGAGACCAATAGGGTGGGTTGCTGCCCAGATAAGGGGGCGTGTTTAACTCTGACCAAATGTATATAAGGAATATTGTGGCCTGTTTGTGTTCAGTTCTGCTCTTGTTCAATAAACGTTCTGGCTTATCTCAAGCTGCCTGAACTCATTAGAAAAACTCTAGAACTGTAGAAAAAAAATATCGAGGAAGGGGTTTTGTTTGCATTGCAGTTTTCCTTCAGTGCTGAACTGGCACAGACTTTTCTCTGAGAAAAAGATGAATTTGGAGGTAAAATGGAGGTGAGGACAATAATGCATAGAACTCTGGGTCCCTACTGGGAAGAAAGTTGAGGATATTAATAAAGTCAATAATGAAATGCCTGCAGGAATTTCAAGGCAAGTTATGAAGGATTTCAATAAGATCCTCAAAATGTCTCAGGAAAGGTTCATGCATGTCTCCTCTATAAAGCAAAGGAAACTTACAAGAGCTACCTTTATGAGAAAGAGCAAAAAAAAAAAAAAAAGCCCGGTGCAAAAAATGAGAGTAGTATGATGTAGTGGTTAAATCCTGACCTTGGTCTATGGAGACTTGAATTGAAGCCCTATTAAGGCCATAAAGTTCACAAAGTAGTCATGAGTCAGTTGTTCTCATTAAGTCTAATTAACTACACACAGGCCTTGATTTCAGCAGGAGCTCACAGGAGCACAGCTCCTGAACCTTTCTGAGGGTTCCCCCTCAGCAGCCCTCATTAACCCCTGGAAAAGCCCATGCCACCCTTCCTCCCCTTCTCTTATGTGATTTTGGGTGGTTTGCTGGCCTTTTGACTGCTGGCGGCGGCCAAGGAGAGCCCCAGGTGAGCGAGGCCTGCTTGGGCTGGCTGGATTTCTTACCAGCCCAAGCAGGCTTCACTCGCCCAGGGCTCTCCTTTCTTGTGTCGGGTTTATTTTGGCTGGGGGGGGGGCAGCATATGCTAATGAGTTATGCTAATGAGCTCCAGCACCTATGTTTCTCAAAACGACCCCTGACCGCACATGACTGTTGGGAGGGACGAAAAGAAATGGGAAATAACAGGCCGCCCCGAACTCCTCGCAGGCTCCGGGCACGAGGAACGAATGAGAGACAAGCCAGAGCGGCATCAAGAGTATCCTCTGTTTTAACATTTCACACCTGAGCTGCAGCTCTCCAGTTCGACTAGAGGAGAAAGTGGATTACGACTCCAAAATGACAGATTATCCTCCCCCGGTATCAATGGGCTCTTTTCAGCCTGGAGTTTGGCGGGCGGCCCAGAAGGATTACTCACAGCGCGGGCTTTGATCAATGGCACCGTAGGCCGCCACCCCTCAGCAGCCTGAAAACACCACAGCAGCTCGAGGACAGAACAAAATGTGCCACCACCGAAAGCAGCCGATGCCGCCCGGCTCCAGTTTCCAGCTGGCCACTGAAGCTATCAAAGTGCGGATTAAAAGGCCATTTGTCAAAGGCAGGAGGAGAAGGGGGGAAAGGGGAACATAAATGGAGAGGGCCCTTTCTTTTCTTCTCGACAGGATTAAAGGCCTTTGAGGAAAAGTTCCCTCCTGCCTTGCCATTGCACTGCTCAGTGTGGGGGCAACGGAGGACTCGTTAAATGCCCTCCCCCCCCCCTCCTTCAGACCCATGAAACAGGCACGGCGACATCTTTTGTCCTGCTCATCTCAGTTAAGGGAGGAACGTGCATGGTTTGTAGGGTTGCCAATCCCAAGGTGGGGGCAGGGGATCCCCTGGTTTGGAGGCCCTCCCCCTGCTTCAGGGTCATCGGAAATAGGGAGGGAAAACATCTACTGGGCACTCCATTATACCCTATGGAGATCGATTCCCATAAGGGTATAATGGAGAATTGATCTGTGGGTATCCGGGGCTGCAGAAGTGCTGTCGTCTGAGGTAGAGGTGCCAAAATGTCAGCATAGCATCTGTTGCCTCTCCTCAAAACACCCCCCCCAAGTTTCAAAAAGACTGGACCGGGGGCCCCCAAATAAGGTGCCCCTATCCTTCATTATTCCAAATGGAGCGTTGGTATTTAAAAGGTGTGCGGTCCCTTTAAATGTGATGGCCAGAACTCCTTTTGGAGTTCAGTTGTGCTTGTCACACCCTTGTTCCTGGCTCCACCCCAATGTCTCCTGGCTCCACCCCCAAAGTCTCCTGGCTCCACCCCCAAAGTCTCCTGGCTCTACCCCCAAAATATTTCTTGAGTTGGACTTGGCAACCCTAAGGGCTTGGGGCAGTGAGTGGGGGGTTCTCAACCTTGGGGAGGGGCTGTGGCTGAGGGGAAGAGCCTCTGCCTGGCATGCAGGAGGTCCCAGGTTCAATCCCCGGCATCTCCTGTTAGAAAGGATCAGGCCATAGGTGATGTGAAAGACCTCCGCCTGAGACCCTGGAAAGCCACTGCCAATCTGAATAGATAAAACTGACCTTGATGGACCAGTGGCCTAATTCAGAGTATGAGGCAGCTTCAGGTCTGTTCACTTGTGTGCTACTTTTGCTTTGCATCTCTCCCATGGGATCCAGGGAACGGGCCAAAGGAAGCACTGGCTCTTTCTTTCCTTCCCTTTGTGCCAGGAGGGGGAGGAGCCTCAGCCAATAGAAGGAAGAGAGCCTTGGCTCAGTAGCTCTACTGTGCGACGAAGAGAGCACGGCAGAGTAAGGTCCCCCTCCCCTCCTTCCTCCCCAAAGGAGGAGCCTCAGCCAATGAAGAAAATAGAGGCTTTGCTCTGTAGCTCCTGTGCGATTGAGCAGGCCTGGCAAAGCAAGCTGTGATGCAGAAGGAAGCTAGAGGGAGGGAGAAGGAAGCAGACGACAGCAAGTTGCTCGTGGGCCTTATAGGAGCCCTCCAGGGGCCTGATTTGTCCTACGGGCCACATGTTTGACACCCCTGAGTTAGGCCATGAACTCAACAGATGAGATGGCCTGAGATGGGAACTGTTCTCCCTCATCCTTAGCCCCCCCCCCCCGTCCTCAGCCTCCATAATATACATTATCCCGCTCTTGCTGTGTTGTTTTCTCCTGCCATTCCACGTTCTGCATTGTTAGATATATCATGTATGTCTAATGCTTTTTGCCCTGGAGGAAAGAGCCACTGCTAAGCAAAGGACCTGCGGGATCCAAGCCAATGTGTAGTACAATGTAAATGCTTGGCAGGATCCCACAAACAGTGACCAGAAGGGGGTCATGGCTGGTATGTCCAACCCCGTCTCCCCCCCCCCCCCCCCGCCAGGTTTGGAAGACTCTCAGAAATTCCACAGGATGCAGCACGGTTGGGAGAACTGAAGCTTGACAGGGATTTGCAGAAATCAGCTCCCTTCGCCTGCTGGATCGGTTTTCGCAATATGCTGATTTGTTCGGTTAAAAGATTTATTGCCTGCTCTTCCTCCCCAAGTAAGGTTGCCAAGTCCAATTCAAAAAATATCTGGGGACTTTGGGGGTGCAGCCAGGAGACTTTGGGGGAGTTCTGGCCATGCAAATGCCTTCCCTCCACTGGAAATAATGGACGGGGCACCTTCTTTTGGGGCTCATAGAATTGGACCCCCTAGTCCAATCCTTTTGAACCTTGGAGGGTATTTTTGGGAGAGGCACTGGATGCTGTGCTGAAAATGTGGTGCCTCTATCTCAAAAGACAGCCCACCCCTCTGTGCCGGATACTGGTGAATCAATTCTCCATTATCCCCTATGGGAATCGGTCTCCATAGGGAATAATGGAGAGCCCAGTAGACATTTCCCTCCCCCCTGCTTTCTGATGACCCTGAAGCGGGGGGAGGGCCTCCAAACTGGCGGATCCCCTGCTTCCACCTGGGGATTGGCAACCCTGTCCCAAAGAGACCCCAAGAAGAGTAAAAAACACTCATCTGTGACCCTCGACATAACTGAAAACACAGAGCGACCCTTAAGAAGCAGATCGTTGCCAGCCTTTGCAAGCCCTCCTGAACAATTCAGTCATACAGAGCAGGTGACAAGACTAAGACGTGGAGACATCCTCTGAAATGCCCAGGGAAGGGGGCTGCCAGCCTCCAGGTGGGAAACAGCCATTATAATACCGTGAGCCCAGGGACAACTTTACGACCAACGAAGTTTTATTCAAGGGATAAGCTTTCGTGGGCAAGCACACTTCAGCACAGGTAGGGGTGGAATTCTAGCAGGAGCTCCATTGCATATTAGCCAGTCCTGCTGATGTAGCCAATCCTCCAAGAGCTTACAAAATAATCCTTGTCAGAACATAAGAGAAGCCACATGGGATCAGGCCAATGGCCCATCCAGTCCTTGTCAGTTTGGTGTAGTGGTTAAGTGTGCGGACTCTTCTCTGGGAGAACCGGGTTTGATTCCCCACTCCTCCACTTGCACCTGCTGGAATGGCCTTGGGTCAGCCAGAGCTCCGGCAGAGGTTGTCCTTGAAAGGGCAGCTGCTGTGAGAGCCCTCTCAGCCCCACCCACCTCACAGGGTGTCTGTTGTGAGGGGAGAAGACATAGGAGATTGTAAGCTGCTCTGAGTCTCTGATTCAGGGAGAAGGGCGGGATATAAATCTGCAATTCTTCTTCTTCTTCTCTTGGAGGATTGGCTACATCAGGGTGTATGACCTAATACGCAAAGGAGCTCCTGCTAGAATTTATTTTATTTATTTATTTATTTTGTACATTTATTTTCCGCCCTTTCCCATAAGGCCTCAGGGCAGATTCCAACATGCTAAAACAGTAAAATCAACAATAAAACATCAGAATAGTTAAAACAATTAAGCCAATAAATTAAAATTAATTATTTAGAACATAACATAAGAACATAAGAGAAGCCATGTTGGATCAGGCCAGTGGCCCATCCAGTCCAACACTCTGAGTCACATAAGAACATAAGAGAAGCCATGTTGGATCAGGCCAATGGCCCATCCAGTCCAACGCTCTGTGTCACATAAGAACATAAGAGAAGCCATGTTGGATCAGGCCAATGGCCCATCCAGTCCAATGCTCTGTGTCACATAAGAACATAAGAGAAGCCACATTGCATCAGGCCAATGGCCCATCCAGTCCAACACTCTGTGTCACATACACACACAGTGTGGCTAATAGCCACTGATGGACCTCTGCTCCATATTTTTATCCAATCCCCTCTTGAAGCTGGCTATGCTTGTAGCCGCCACCACCTCCTGTGGCAGTGAATTCCACATGTTAAGCACCCTTTGGGTGAAGAAGGACTTCCTTTTATCCGTTTTAACCTGACTGCATGGTTAAGATGGCATGGTTTGAGCACATGGGGCGTAATTATTCTGGGCAGCCTTAAATTATCCTGAGCAGTATTGACCCCAATTGAAATGGCAGTCATTGTTGGGAAGCCAGTTAGATGGTATAATAGGAAGATGAGGACGTCCGCTTGCCTCAACCACAGACCAGGCGGAACAGCTCCGTTTTGCAGGCCCTCCGGAATGGTAACAAATCCGGAAGGGCCCGAATCTCCATAGGGAGCTGATTCCACCAGGTTGGGGCCAAGGCTGAAAAAACCCTGGCCCTGGTTGAGGTAAGCTGGACGACTTTTCCGTCCCTAAGCACATGAAAGCTTATATCTTGAACAAAACATCATTGGTCTTAACGGCGCCACTGGACTCAAACTTCATCCGGCTGTTTCAGACCAACACGGCTACCCACCTGAATGTCGCCACAGAAAAGAGCAAAAGTCCAGGAACACCTTAAAGACTAACAGCACGTGTGTGTGTGGGGAGGGGGTGAGCTTTTGTGAGACACTGCTCACTTTTTCAGATTCCTTTAATCAGTATCTGAAGAAGTGAGCAGAGATTCAAGAAAGCTCATCCCCTGCCACAGATTTTGTTAGTCTTTTAGGCAAGACCGGATTAACAGTTAGGCCAAGTAGGCACTGGGCTATGAGCCCCCATGCCTTTAGAGGCCCCCAGCTGGCTTCCCCCCACAATTTCTCCCCTGCATGCAGCCCTCCCAGCCCACATCTGAGCCACTCTTTGCCCAATTGGCCTGGGGCAGCTGCTGGTGTTGTTAGGCTTCCCAATCCCAGGTCCCAGCGGGGGATAGGGTTGCCAAGTCCAATTAAAGAAAAATCTGGGGACTTTGGGGGTGGAGCCAGGAGACTTTGTGGGTGGAGCCAGGAGACATTGGGGGTGGAGCCAGGAGACATTGGGGGTGGAGCCAAGAACAAGGATGTGACAAGCATAATTGAACTCCAAGGGAGTTCTGGCCATCACATTTAAAGGGACAGCACACCTTTTAAAATTCCTTTCTTCCATAGGAAATAATGAAGTATAGGGGCACCATCTTTTGGGGCTCATAGAATTTGACCCTCTGGTCCAATCGTTTTGAAACTTGGGGGGTATTTTGGGGAGAGGCACTAGATGTTATACTAAAAATTTGGTGCCTCTACCTCAAAAAATAGCCCCCCCAGAGCCCCCAATACCAATGGATGAATTCCCTATTATTCCCTATGGGAATCGTTCTCCATAGGGAATAATAGAATGCCCAGTAGACATTTCCCTCCCCCCCCCACGCTTTCTAAAAGGGGGGAGGGCCTCCAAACCAGGGAATCCCCTGCCCCCTCCCTCACACACACACACACACACACACACACACACACACACACTTACCAGATCTTCTTCCGGAGAACTCTTGCTGTGAAAGTGAAAGCAAAAGAAAGGGCGGGGCTGTTCTCCCAAGCCCTTCTTGCTCCCTGCCCAGCCTTAAAGCGGCAGACATTTTATAAACGGCTCAGGAGCTCTATAATGAAGCCTACAGGTATGTTCTCCCCCCCCTCCACCCCCCACCCCCCGCTTCCCACTTCTTGAAGACCGGGAGATGAGGCTGCAAACCCAGGGGACTCCCGCCAGAGCGGGAGGGTTGGGAAGCCTAGCGGGGGATCCCCCGTTTTTACAGGCTTCCCTGCCCCCAGCCAGCTGGCCGGAGGGGGAAGGCCCGCCCCCACAGTCACCATGTAGTTTTAGAGCTCCTGCAGGTTTAGAAACCTGCAAACAGGTCCGTTTTTAAAATGTGTGCCTCTAAGGCTGAGCAGGAAACAGGAAGAGCTTAATGGGAAAGGGTCAGTAACAGTTTCCTCGGAGAACGGCCCCTCCCTTTGTTTTGCTTTCATTTTCAGAGCAAGTTAAGTTCTGCAGGAACAAGACCCGGTAAGTATTTGTCTATGAGAGGGAGGGAGGGGGCAGGGGATTCCCTGGTTTGGAGGCCCTTCCCCCACTTTAGAAAGCTTGGGGGGGAGGGAAATGTCTACTGGGCACTCTATTATTCCCTATGGAGAACGATTCCCATAGGGAATAATGGGGAATTGATCTGCGGGTATTGGGGGCTCTGGGGGGGCTATTCTTTGAGGTAGAGGCACCTAATTTTCAGTATAGCATCTAGTGCCTCTCCCCAATATACCCCCCAAGTTTCAAAAAGATTGGACCAGGGGGTCCAATTCTATGAGCCCCAAAAGAAGGTGCCCCTATCCTTCATTATTTCCTATGGAAGGAAGACATTTAAAAAGGTGTGCTGTCCCTTTAAATGTGATGGCCAGAACTCCCTTGGAGTTCAATTATGCTTGTCACAGCCTTGTTCCTGGCTCCACCCCCAATGTCTCCTGGCTCCGCCCCCAAAGTCCCCAGATATTTCTTGAATTGGACTTGACAACCCTAGGTGTTGTAGCCAAAAGTTTGCCTCTCTCTGCCTCTCCCCTGCAGCTTAGTAAAAGGGGCTTTTAAGAAGGTTCCTGCAGGATGAAGCGGGGCCCACGGGCAGCAGGGCGGGCGTGCCAACTCTGAGATAATTATGCGGGGGGGGGGGGGCTGAGATTTTGACTGCCTGGGGGCCTCCACAGGATTTAATCCGGCACTGCTTTTAGGTGCTGCTAGACTCCTGCTCTTCTTCTTTTTTTGCCTGTGTTTGACTTGTGTTTCTATCTTGCTTTTGCAATGTAATTTCTGCCTTTTCCTTTGCCTGCACACTTTATTGCTATCCCTGCTGTTCCTTTTGTAAGCTGCCGCTTGCCACGCAAACAAGAACTTCCCAGTGTGGGGCACTGTGTACCCGCCTCTGCTATCACTTGAGCTCGCAGGCCGATCGTAGCGTTGCTCTAATTTCCCCTTTTATCACCAGCATGCTGAAAACGCGGCTTCCGAATTGCCAATAAGCTGATTGGAACCGAACGGGTCTGTCCTAGAGCCCTTGAATCAAAGCGACGTCTGGCCAAAATCTTAAGGAATGAGGGCATGCCGACCCCCAGCCAAGGACATCCAAGGAAGCCGATGGAATAAACAGGAAAAGATCCTCTGTACGAGATTGTCCCATAAAATGCAGGTCAATCGATACAGGATGCATGGATGGAACTCCAAGGACACCTTTGCTTAACAAAGAAGCTGGCACGGAATTTGGTGTCATTTCCAGTCCGCATCACTGAAGTTGCACGGCAAGAAATGTCTGCGGAGGACTGTCAGCTTTCTAGGACAATAACCTAGAAAAGCGGCAGTCAGCCTAAGGCAGACACGAGTAGTCTGTGGGTTTTTTTTTTTTAATGTCTTGGCTCGATGATTGCAACCCATCACTCCACAGAATTACTCGGGCGTACGCTCCAGCAAACATGACAAGCGTGCTTCTCTGTGACTGTTAGCTGCTGTCGCGGCTACATTTTTAACTCTCACAAAGCAAAACATGCTACACCATATACACAGCGGGTTGCAGACCGTAAGCTGGCTGTAATTTTCCGTGGCTCTTGATTGCCTAGGCTAACAACTATTTAATCCAGCATGGAGTGAAAGGAAAATGTTTAGACCAGGGGTGTCAAACATGTGGCCTGAGGACCAGATCAGCCCCCTGGAGGGCTTCTGTCAGGCCCACGAGCAACTCACTGTCATCTGCTTCCATCTCTCCCTCCTGCTTCCTTCTGCATCACAGCTTGATTTGCCAGGCATGTTCAATTGCTCAGGAGCTACAGAGCAAAGCCTCTATTTTCTCCATGGGCTGACCAGCACATAAAGCAACTTATGTACAAAAGCTTGCAATGCCCAGCTGTTTCATGCTTTCCCCAGGTCTTAGGCTCAAAGCATTGACCATGAGATTTCTGTAATGAATGTCAGTAAATCAAAATTAGGTTTTGCAACTTACAGACACACACCTGAACAGAACTTGAACAGCATACTGAAGATTGCTACAGCACAGACGACGTCTCCAAATTCTGATGGAATAATTCAAATCAAGAGGTGTCAGTTATCAGAAACTGTTAAATAAACAAAATATTGCAAGAGTGCTAATCTTTTAAGCATATTTTATTTTAAGTTTTTTTAAAAAACATCTTTAATTGTGTTTTCTTTGTCCTACGGGGTGGCCAACGGTAGCTCTCCAGATGTTTTTTTGCCTACAACTCCCATCAGCCCCAGCCATTGGCCATGCTGGCTGGGGCTGATGAGAGTTGTAGGCAAAAAACATCCGGAGAGCTACCGTTGGCCACCCCTGTAAATTATAGAGTTTATCTCTGCTACCTGACATTCCATTTTATGACACGCATGGCCCCGCCTAACTCCCTCTTCAGTTGCAGAATTATATTTTTTCTCACCGCCAGTCACAATATATTACAGCAAGGGTGGCCAACGGTAGCTCTCCAGATGTTTTTTGCCTACAACTCCCACCGGCCCCAGCCAGCATGGCCAATGGCTGGGGCTGATGGGAGTTGTAGACAAAAAACATCTGGAGAGCTACCGTTGGCCACCCCTGTATTACGGGTAATCTGCCCATCTCTTGGTACTAGATGGGGGGAAAGGAAAGGAACGGTCCCCTGTGCAAGAAGCAGTCGTTTTCGATGTCTCTGGGGTGACATCGCATCAGGACGTTTTCATGGCAGACTTTTTTACGGGGTGGTTTGCCTTTGAAACAGTTCCCCAATACCAGACAGGCTTGATTTGCTCACACAGCCAGCGGATGGGGAAAGAAGGGGGCAAGGGAATAGAGGAAATGAGGGCTGTTGCTAGCAGGAGGAAGCAAGGGCAAGAATAAGGGGGTAGTGTAGGGTTGCCAGATCTCAGCTGGGAAATTCCTGGAGATTGGGGGCGGAGTCTGGGGAGGGCACAGTTTGAAGGAGGGAGGGATTTCAGCAGAGCGCATCCTCCAAAGTGGTCATTTTCTCCAAGGGAACACAATTGAATTGAATTCAATTCAATTCAAAGACCTTTATTGGCATTCAAAGAACTTCTATAAGAAATTTGGCAACAGCATTAGTGACCTCCGGGACCAGATCATTTAAAAGAAATTGACATTTCGACTTAGTATTCAGATACCTTTTGGGATAGAGCCAAGGTAAGAGCAGTTATTCACGGGGTAACTCACACAGAGGGCATCCCACAATTACGTACTCTATTGTGTCTAGACAGTTAAGACTACAAGGACATCGCTGTTCTTGTCTCGGGATCCGATGGTACCTGCCATAGAGCATTCTAGAGGGGAATGCGTTAACCCTTGCCAAAAGAAAGACTCTGTGTTGGAGAGAGATATCAAGATTGCAAAAAATATAGGGGTATTTTCCTAAAGGGATGAGTGAGACGGAGAAGAACAGGAGAACAGATATGGGGTTGGGTGGGGAATAGCTTTTGCTGTCCAATATCGAGGAATCGTTGCTTGATTCGTTTAAAAAATATAAGATTCCTCCGATAATATTAAATCATCCAGAGGGATACCAAATTGGCTTAATTTATATGTAATCTTGGAATTCCAGGAGGCATTAAAAGTTGTAAATATCTTCACGCCACTTTTAACTACAACCTCAACTGGACACACAGCTCACAGAAGTAGGGCTACAAAACTGGTGAGGATCTCCATTTCTGAACGCAAGTCTTTCTTCTTTACTAATGGCAATCAATACGTCTCTGCTGCGATTAGAATATTTAACTCCAAGGGAACTGATCTCAGTCATCTGGAGAGCGTAGAGCTTCCCGCTCTGGATTGGGAAATACCTGGTGGTTTTGGGGGTGGAGCCTCAGAAGGGTGGAGAGAGGAGGGACTTCAATGGGATATCCCAGGGGTGACCAACGGTAGCTCTCCAGACGTTTTTTGCCTACAACTCCCATCAGCCCCAGCCAGCATGGCCAATGGCTGGGGCTGATGGGAGTTGTAGGCAAAAGACATCTGGAGAGCTACCATTGGCCAGATATCATGCTGTAGAGTCTGCCCTCCAAAGCAGCCATTTTATCCAGGGGAAAAGGTCTCTGAGGCCTGGAGATCAGTTGTAACAGCCGGAGATCCTTAGCTGCGACCTGGAGGCTGGCAACTCAAGTGAAAGCTGTCATATATTTGGGAGATCTCCAGGCCTCATTGATAGGGTTTGGAGCTAGCCTCACTACAGGGTCATCAGAACATAGGGGGGAGGGACGGAAATGTCTGCTGTGCACTCCATTATTCCCTATGGAGACCGATTCCCATAGGGTGTAATGGAGAATTGATCTGCGAGTATCTGAAGCTCGGGGGGGGGGGCTGTTTTTTGATGTAAGGGCACCAGATTTCTAGCATAGCATCCGATGCCTCTCCTCAAAAAACCCGCCAAGTTTCAAAAAGATTGGACCAAGGGGTCCAATTCTATGAGCCCCCAAAGAAGGTGCCCTTATCCTTCATTATTTCCAGTGGAAGGAAGGCATTTAAAAGGTGTGCGGTCCCTTGAAATGTGAGGGCCAGAACTCTCTTTGGAGTTCAATTATGCTTGTCACACTCTTGTTCCTGGCTCCACCCCCAAAGTCTCCTGACTCCACCCCCAAAGTCCCCAGATATTTCTTGAATTGGACCTGGCAAACTGACCACCTACATGTCAACAGGTCTCAGCGCTGGGCACAGGGGTAGAATTCTAGCAGGAGCTCCTTTGCATCTTAGGCCACGGACCCCTGATGTAGCCAATCCTCCTGGAGCTTACAAGGCTCTTTTATTGTGAGCTCTTGGAGGATTGGCTCCATCAGGGGTGCGTGGCCTAAGATGCAAAGGAGCTCCTGCTAGAATTCCACCCCTGGGCCTGGGCATATCTCCAGTTTACACTGGCGTAGGGTTTACTCATCATCTTAAGCTGCTGGAAAGCCCGATTTCCCCACTCCTTGTTGTAGAATCTATTTATACACTTCTCTAGCTCAGCAGAAGTCGAGTCTGGAAAGAGGAGGGCTGGGCGGGAGGAAACAGGAGGTGTGCTGCAGGCTGATCTATCGCTTTGCTGATCTTCTCTAAACGCTCTGATGCTATGAGACACGAACTCTGAAATTAGAGAATGGCTAATGATGCTCAGTAGGTAATAAGAGGACAGAGGCAGGCTCATGACCAACCACTGTTTACACGAGTTCTCGGAGTCTCTCCGAGAGGTGTGTTCATTGCCAGCGGTGAGCTCTCAGACCTCACGACACTCTCTCCTGTCTAAAAATAGCCCGGCAGTCTATTTTTGTCACCAAGCACAGAACAAAGGAAAGCTTGGTTCAACGGCTTTTTCTCCCACGTGCGGCTCAACCTGAACATCCTTGGTAGCGGTAAAAGCGGAAAATGTGGGGCCCTGTGCAGATTCATGGAGGGCAGTTCTATAAACCCTTCTCAGAGAACTCGAAGCCCTTCTCAGAGAACTCTAGCCTTCTGTGTTATCCCTCTGAGGATGCCAGCCATAGCTGCTGGCGAAATGTCAGGTTCTACAATGCCAAGACCACAGAAAAAAATCTACAATTCATCTACAACAGGGGTCCCCAACACCCAGGCCATGGACCAGTACCGGTCCACGGCCTGTTAGCAACTGGGTCGCAAAGCCTGGCCGCCCCCTCCCCCCGTGGCACTGTGCAGCTCCGCCACCCCACCCCCTTGCAGTGCCTCCTCCACCCTCCGTTTCTACAATGTTAAGGCCGGGAAAGGGTTGGTGAAGCGCCACCTTCGCCTGCTCTTTAAGAGCCAACCCCGCTGCCGATCAGCTGATCGGCGGGGAAAACCTCCGCAGCAGCGGCCAGCAACCTGCCGAAGAAGTGGCACCACCCTTGCCCCCTCTCCACTTCCTTCCTGGGCGTGGGAAGGAACTGGGGAGGAAGCAAGGGTGGTGGGGTTTCCTCAGTAGGTCGCCCACCGCCCCTTCTCCGATCTTAAAATTGTAAAAACGGAGGGTGGAGAAGGTGCCTCAAGGAGAGATGGGGCGGGAGGCTGCACGGCCATGGGGGGGGGGGCGGCGAGGCTGCACAGCGGCAGAGGGTGAGGAGGCTACACAGCCGCAGGGGGGTGGGGCGGGGAGGCTGCTTGGTGCCACAGGGGGTGGGGTGCCACAGGGGGTGGGCTGCTTGGTGCCACAGGGGGTGGGGCGGGGAGGCTGAACTTGGTGCCCCCACCCTGCCGGCCCTGGGGCCGTGGTGGGCAGGCCGGCCCCGCTGCCAGTCCCCGGTGCCACAAAGGTTGGGAACCACTGATCTGCAACAACCTTCTCTGACAAGCTGAACAGGGTTCCCTCCTCCTGGATGAGAGGGGAGTTCATGGCTGCAGGGCCCGATCTGTCCTCCACACATTGAGATAGGGTTGCCAATCCCCAGGTGGGGGCAGGGGATCCCCCGGTTTGGAGGCCCTCCCCCCGCTTCAGGGTCGTCAGAAAGCAGGGGGAGGGGAGGGAAATGTCTGCTGGGAACTCTTATTATTCCCTAGGGAGATTTATTCCCATAGAAAATAATGCAGAATTGATCTGCGGTTATCTGGGGCTCTGACGGGGACTGTTTCTTAAGGTAGAGGCACCAAATTTTCAGTATAGCATCTAGTGCCTCTCCCCAAAATACCCCCAAAGTTTCAAAAAGATTGGACCCGGGGGTCCAATTTTATGAGCCCCAAAAGAAGGTGCCCCTATCCTTCATTATTTCCTATGGAAGGAAGGCATTGAAAAGGTGTGCTGTCCCTTTAAATGTGATGGCCAGAACTCCCTTTGGAGTTCAATTATGCTTGTCACAGCCTTGATCTTGGCTCCGCCCCCAATGTCTCCTGGCTCCACCCCCAAAGTCCCCAGATATTTCTTAAATTGGACTTGGCAACCCTACATTGAGACTCTGTAACATGTGTAAAATACACATGTGTGTGCTGATCCATCTTTGCTTGCCAGCCTCCAAGTAAGGGCTGGAAAGCTTTCGGCATCGTAATTGATCTCCAGACTACATTCTATTGCTTGAGAAGGACAGGAACCTCAGGGGAGGGTGGGGGTGGGGCGCAATGCCACAAACCCCACCCTCCAAACGATCTCTTTTTCACCAGAGGAATTGATCTCTGTAGTCAGAAGATGAACTATAATTCCGAGGGATCCCCAGGTCTGACCTGGAGGCTGGCATCCCTATTGGGTCTCCTCAGACTGCAGCGTCCGTGCTAGCCTGGCATGCGAGTGAAAGCAGAAGGAAGAGTCTGAGAGTCTAGACGTAGCGACAGAAGGGCTTGTCCTCTTCAGCTTCTGTGAGTCTCTAGTGTGCCATGTATCTTGGGGGCCGGATGCAAATCAAGGCAGGGCTTCATGAGGACGTAAGGTGCCACGAGGAAGAGGTGCCAGCCAGCATGCACCGAGAACAACAGCTGTCGTTTCAGACGGTGCCATCTGTGCCAGTCATCCGGCAGCCCCGCCCACCTTTTAGGTTGGCACTCATCGGCGTGGGAGATCGTTACATTCCCCTTCATGGTTCGTGGGCACCATGAACTAGGACAGGGGTGGCCAAACTGCGGCTCGGGGGCCACGTGTGGCTCTTTCACATGTTTTGTGTGGCTCTTGAAGCCCCCAAGTGCCCCATCGGCTGCCTTGAAGAAGGCGTTCATCTCTTTAAATCAGTTCTCCAAGCGAAGCCAACCAAATGCAATTAAAGTTAAGGTTGCTTTCTTTCCCCCTCCCCCTCTCTATTTTCCTCCCTCCCTCAAACATCTGACATTTATGTCTCGAGGCTCTCAAACATCGGATATTTATTCTCTGTGGCTCTTACGCTAAGCAAGTTTGGCCACCCCTGAACTAGGACTTGACAGGGCTTTTTTGAGCGGAAACGTGGTTCCGGCTGGCTTGGCATCAGGGAGTGCGGCCTAAATATGCAAATAGGATTTTTTTTTCCTACCAAAAAACCCCCCCAAACCCCAGGGACTTGATGATCTAGTCCTCTTTAGACGTTATTGTGAGCTTCAAATGTGAAGCACGAAACGAACCTTCAACAAACGAGTCCCCTCCCCCCCATTTTAGGGGCGCCAGCCTCCAGGAGGGGGCTGGAGATCTCATTGAATTATAAATGAGATTCCAAAGACAGAGATGGGTTCCCCTGGAGAGAAGATGGATGTTTTTGGAGGATGGGCTTCATGGCATATCTTGGGAGGGGGGGGGGTTCCTGCGCTCCCCAAATTCCATCGTCCCCAAGTTCTACCCCCGAAAAGATCTTCAGGAATTTCCCAACTCAGAGCTCAATTTCCCAAATGGCCTCTACAGATAAACACACCTGGTTCTGTGCTTGCAAGTTCTGTGGATGCTCTGCCACTAGGCAAACTAGGCCTGGAGAGGAGGCAGCTGAGAGGTGATAGGATCACGAAGATGATCCTTCACGAAGTCCTTGAAAGGCTGTCATATAGAGGATGGTGTGGAATTGTTTTTTGTGGCCCCAGAAGGTAGGACCAGAACCAATGGATTGAAATTAAATTAAGAGTTTCTGGCTCAACATTAGGAAGAACTTCCTGACCATTAGAGCGGTTCCTCAGTGGAACAGGCTTCCTCCTTGGGAGGTGGTGGGCTGTCCTTCCTTGAAGGTTTTGAAACAGAGGCTAGATGGCCCTCTGACAGCAATGAAGATCCTGTGAATTTAGGGGGAGGTGTTTGTGACTTTCCTGCATTGTGCAGGGGGTTGGACTAGATGACCCTGGAGGTCCCTTCCAACTCTATGATTCTAGGCAATTGCCTAGGGCGCCAGCCTTCTGGGTGTGCTGAATGGGGCACCCCCATGTGACTTGGTGATATTATCAGTGCGGGAGGGGCCACCAGAAATTAGCCTTGCCCAGGATGCCAGACAGTCTAGGGCTGGCCCTGGCTGCCCCCCAACCCTGAGTTCTCCCCTCGTCTTTCCCCGTAACGTTAACAATGCAAAACGCAATGCATGACATCACTGAGTTATGCGTTCCCTTGCCCCCGTTCCAATTCGTCGGCTGCTGCTCCCACCGTCGGGAAGGTCACACCGTGTGTGATGACATCATGTCGCCCGTGTTTTGCATGGCCAAGCCTTACGGGGAAACAGGAGACGGGAGGTCACTGCTTTTGACCGTCAGCCGTGTGTCGGTGCTGAAGCCCCCTCTGGGATGGGTGGCCAGAGCACAAGGATCCGGGGCTGTAGGGCGGCTTGTCAACGGATTGTCAAGCATGGTACAATTCCACTGGTAACTGATTGTTTTAGGGTCCTCCATAAAGCTGGCCTGTGAAATATCGTGGAGGACCAAAGCCTATTAACTTTGTTGTTCTTTCCCCCTCCCCCTTCTTGCTTTATTGCTTGTGAAGTAGAAAAGAGAGAAACGAAACTAACTTGAGAAAGAGTAATCAGCACCTTCCCATACATTCCTGTTAGGGAGTGTGGAACATCTGGGGAAAGCAAGGACGGAGTCTTGATAATGCTATGAAAATATAGACATTTATGATAGTTTATGTGTAAGAGCACATCCCTCGCTCCCACCTTTTGGAATCCTTTTGAAGTATGCCTTGAAAGTATTGTATCAACGTATCTTTAGCATCACTCTCAAGAATCTGTTCCAGCCAAAAGTATCGGTCTATCAAGAAACGTAGTTTTGTATCAAACTTGACTCGTCATTGAAAACCGCATGCTTGACACGGATGACCTTAATTCAAAGTCTCCTTTGCTTTATACACGTTTATTTGCAGGGAGAGTAATGTACCATGTTACGGCCTCGGTAATGTTAAATGTTTATGTTCCATAGCCAAGGTTAATAGCTAGATGGGGAACCTTTCACACTTAGAAGGAGCAAGGGGGAAGTAGGAAGGAGGAAGTGGGGGAGATTAGGAGACTAGACCAGGCTTTTGAGTCTCATTCTAGTACATTTAGGGCTGCCGACCTCCTGATAGGTAGTCAAAACAATGGACTGCAGTGTGGAGAATCCATATCGAAAACACACTACTTCACGGGCACAACAATGCAAGAATAAGAATATTTTAGTGACAGCCAGATCCAAGCGGGCAGCCGTGTCGGTCTGAAGTAGTAGAACAAAGCAGGAGTCAAGTCGCACCTTTAAGACCAACTTCGTTTTATTCAGAACGTCAGCTTTCGTGTCCTCTCTAAGCACACTTCATGGCCAGTCGTAGACAATTTTTATACAGAACAACCAGCAAATTCCACAGAACAATCAGCACAGTCAACAACCATCTTCCTTATCTTCAAACCCCTTCCAACCCTCCCAGCAATTAACACGGAACAATGGTCACATTCAACAGCCAGTTTCCTTATCACTACCCTTCCAGGAAGCCCCACCAAGCAATGGGCACATCCACAAAGCTATTGCCCTTTCACCACACCCCCTCCAGCCTACAAATAGCAGCTCTCCAGCAGCCCTGGCCCCACTCAATGCACAGCAGCCAAGAAGGTCTGAGCGCCTGCTCCGGTTGCAACGCCACTGAGGATGTTCTCCGCAGCTGAGAACGAAACGTCTGGAAGGAAAACTTTCTCCAGTAGAACACGGCACTTGATCCCGAAAGATTCTACAAACCCTAAGGATGTTACCAGCCGTGAAAACCTGAAATCTTTAATTTTTATACAAATTCCAGAAATGAATTCAATATATTGTGGCGCTCCTACTGACGCCCCTGCTCGACGGGGACTCTGCCGTGATATGGAAGATCCTGTGGAGGAACGCTTCTGGCCTCAGAATAGAGGGGGAACTGCGTTACGTCACGCAGTCGCCACCTCCGCGGAGGGATAAGCTCTCAGGCATGTTCTCTCTCACACACCGTCCTCCACCTCATGCAGCTTCGTCCTGAGGTTACCTGCATCTCTGCAGCTTGTCCACAGTGCTCTGCTTCGCCCCTCCCCTCTCCACGGGGGCCCGAGGACACCCTTGAGCTCCGTGCCCCTGCTGATGCCCCAAGACGCCCACCTCCAGCAGACTCAGTAGGTGGGCCTGGTCGTCTCAAGGGTGCGTTGGGGTTCGCCCTGCTGGGGCCGAGGTCTGGGGGTTCCTGGGTTGCTGTGAGGCTGGGAGAGGCTGGGATGGTGCGACCCAAACACACACACACACACATATAAAGAGCCCTGTGGCGCAGAGTGGTAAAGCTGCAGCACTGCAGTCCTAAACTCTGCTCACAATCTGAGTTCAATCCCAGCGGAAGCTGGGTTTTCAGGTAGCCGGCTCGAGGTTGACTCAGCCTTCCATCCTTCCAAGGTCAGTAAAATGAGTCCCCAGCTTGCTGGGGGGAAAGTGTAGATGACTGGGGAAGGCAATGGCAAACCACCCCGTAAAAAAGTCTGCCATGAAAATGTTGTGAAAGCAATGTCACCCCAGAGTCGGAAACAACTGGTGCTTGCACAGGGGACTACCTTTAACTTAGATGAGCCCTGTGGCGCAAAGTGGTAAAGCTGCAGTACTGCAGTCCTAAACTCTGCTCACAACCTGAGTTCAATCCCAGCAGAAGCTGGGTTTTCAGGTAGCCGGCTCGAGGTTGACTCAGCCTTCCATCCTTCCAAGGTTGGTAAAATGAGTACCCAGCTTGCTGGGGGGGAAGTGTAGATGACTGGGGAAAGCAATGGCAAACCACCCCGTAAAATATATATATATACACGACGGTGGGTCGATCCAAAGCACACTGTTTCAAATCTTCATGAATAAATATATGATCTTGGTATCATTTTGAAATGGGACCCTTAACCTGGACTCCTGACAGTTTACAATCTTAGTAATTGTTATCACTTATGGAGTGAGGTCAAAGCCAGCTCCAAGGAGCTTGTAATCTTATAAGCAAGAATTTGTGCTTTTATGGGAATCACCACATTCACAAGTAGCTGAAGCCTACACTAATCACACAGGGAAACATGGTGTGAACCAGTCCACTGAAGTCTGAAACATCTTGACCGACGATAAAAAGATCCATCATAGCTACGCTCAGGCGCCATTTTGAGCAGGAGCTCACGAGAATGGAGTTCTGGAACCTCTAAATTTTATCATGCTCTCCCCACCCTCCAGGTCAAAGTACTTCTTTCTGGGCTCCATTGTTCAACCCCCTTGTGAAAATTTTGCTGAACTCTAAGATTTGGCAAACTTTCTAATATCTTTCCCCACAAAAAGGGGGGGGGGGAATAACCAAAATTCATAAAGCAGACAGATGGAAATCTTCATCAGGCCACTGTGGCCACATAGGAGAAAGCAATTTAAAAAGTCTGATGGGAGTAAGGTGTGATGATGGCACTTCTAATTCAAGAACCATTTTAAGGTGGATGCTGAGCTGATATAATTGAGTACACCTTCCGGTGATGTCAGAGGAGTCTGGCATTTGCAAATGACTTATGCAAATGAGTTGCGCTAATGAGCCCCGGCACCTCTTTTCCCACGAAATGACCCCGACTGAACCCGGTCTCCTTGCTATCACAGTCACAGAACCTTTATTGGCATAACAGATCATTGCTGTCACCAGAACGGTTCTTGACAGCTTCTGTGGATTCGCCCCCAATAAGACAGATTTTGAAATACATTTTGACCAAGATTTATAAGTTTTTGTTCGAGTCCGACTCTTTGCGATCCCATGGACCAAGTCACGCCAGGCCCTCCTGTCTTCCACCATCCTCTGAAGTCTGCTCAAATTCGTGTTTGTTACATCAGTGACGCTGTCCGGCCACCCCCTCTTTAGCCGTCCCCTTCTTCTTTTGCCTTCTGTCTTTCCCAGCATCAGGATCTTCTCCAGGGAGTGCTCCCTTCTCATTGGGTGGCCAAAGTATTTGAGCTTCAGCTTCAGCATCTGACCTTCCAGGGAACAGTCTGGGTTGATTTCCCTTAGGACTGACTGATTGGATCTTCTTGCAGTCCAAGGGACTCTCAAGAGTCTTCTCCAGTGAGTGCTCCTTTCTCCTTGGGTGGCCAAAGGATTTGAGCTTCAGCTTCAGCATCTGACCTTCCAGGGAACAGACTGGGTTGATTTCCCTCAGGACTGGCTGATTGGATCTTCTTGCAGTCCAAGAGAATCTCAAGACTGTGCCCCCAAATTTGTGGATTCCCCCCCTTTTGGCACTGATTCTCGATGGCATGCAGTATTAAGAATGCACATGGGCTGGTTTTTCTCTCTCTCCCTTTTACAATCTTTGTAAAAATGGGAGGGGCGGGGGGAGAGAGAAGAAGGATGCAGAGGGGAAGGCCCGCCTGTAACCTCTTGAAAATGTAGATCTTCTCTTCCCCCTGGGGCTGATGGGTAGCAGTTATGATGGGCCCTGCCTGGTTGTATCCATCACCCTACCTAATGAGACATGATTGATCTAAGCAGTTATGACACAGCTGAAGCTTAGCTCTGACTTTGGCTTTTTCCATCTGTGGGTTTGCCACTGGGCAAGAGGAGGGGAGGGAGGGAGGCCCAAGGCCCCCCTCTGCCCTGCCGTGCTTCCTTTACACAAAGACAAGCCGGTGTGGGACAGCGGTTAAGAGCAGCAGACTCTAATCTGGAGAACCAGGCTTGATTCCCCACTCCTCCGCATGCAGCCAGCTGGGGGACCTTGAGGCAGTCACAGCACTCTCAGAGCTACCCCAAAGGGTGTCTGTTGTGGTCAGAGGGAAGGAAGGCCATTGAAAGCTGCTCTGAGACTCCTTTGAGTTATGAAGGGTAGGGTATGAAAACCAAGCCATTGTCGTCATCATTGTCATGGTCATGGTCATGGCCACGGTCATCGTCCTCCTCCTCCTCCTCCTCCTCTTCTTCTTCTTCTTCTTCTTCTTCTTCTTCTTCCTTCAATGTAGTAGTTAAGCGCGCAGACTCTTATCTGGGAGAACTGGGTTTGATTCCCGACTCCTCCACTTGCAGCTACTGGAATGGCCTTGGGTCAGCCATAGTGGTTAAGTGAACGGACTCTTATCTGGGAGAACTGGGTTTGATTCCCAACTCCTCCACTTGCAGCTACTGGAATGGCCTTGGGTCAGCCATAGTGGTGAAGTGTGCAGACTCTTATCTGGGAGAACTGGGTTGGATTCCCCACCTCCACTTGCAGCTACTGGAATGGCCTTGGGTCAGCCATAGTGGTGAAGTGTGCAGACTCTTATCTGGGAGAACTGGGTTGGATTCCTCACTCCTCCACTTGCAGCTACTGGAATGGCTTTGGGTCAGCCCTAGCTCTCATAGGAGTTGTCCTTGAAAGGGCAGCTGCTGTAAGAACTCTCTCAGCCCCACCTATCTCACAGGGTTTGTGTTGTGGGGGAAGAAGGTAAAGGAGATCATGACTGTTCTGAGACTCTGAGATTCAGAGTTTAGGGCGGGATATAAATCCAATATCATCATTATCATCATCTTCATCTTCTTCCTCCTCCTCCTCCTCCCCATTAAGGGATCAATGTGGAAGTCCTTCAAGATCCCAGAGATCTTGCAGCTTTAGCCAGCTTTTCCTGGAGATCTCCAGGAATCTCCCTCCTGAAGACTCTCTAGCAGTCTATTCCTCCAAATCTCTGTTCCTTGCTTGAGGAAAGGGGGAGATATTAACTCATCCATTATCTCTCCGGTTAGATCTATTAGCATTTGTATGAAAGTGGGCTGAGGTATGTCTGGGAAGCAATCGAACTGACTCCCCCCTTTAAAACACACGGTGGAGGTTTTGCTCAGCTCAAATCTCCCGGGGCGGGGGGGGGGGGGGAGGCATTTCTTCACAGGCCAAACTATCTCATTCAACATCTGTATCATTTGATCCCAATAGAGAAAAAACAATCAGATACTAGAGGTGGCCAGTTCTGGGCTGGGGAATTCCTGGAGATATAGAGGGGAAAACCCGGGGAGGGCAGGACTTGCAGAAGACAGGGACTTCGGTGGAGGACAATGCACCTTCCAAAGCAACCATTGCTTCCAGTGGAACCAATCTCTGCAGTAGGGTTGCCAATCCCCAGGTGGGGCCAGGGGATCTCCCGGTTTGGAGGCCCTCTCCCCGCTTCAGGGTCATCAGAAAGCGGAGGGAGGGGAGGGAAACGTCTGCTGGGAACTCTATTATTCCCTATGGAGATGTATTACGGTAGGAAATAATGGAGAATTGATCCGTGGGGATCTGGGGCTCTGGGGGGGCCTGTTTTTTGAGGTAGAGGCACCAAATTTGCAGCATAGCATTTGGTACCTCTCCCCAAAATACCCTCCAAATTTCAAAAAGATTGAACCATGAGGTCCAATTGTATGAGTCCCAAAAGAAGGTGCCCCTATCCTTCATTATTTCCTATGGAAGGAAGGCATTTAAAAGGTGTGTTGAAGACGCAGCTGCGCTGGGCAGGGCATATTTCTAGGTGGCCGGACCTGCCTGTCCCACATTGGTCTTGTCAGCCACCAGCGAGCCTGCAGCAAACGTGGACTATTGCACCCTTCTTAAATCTTCGTTCGCGAAGCCAAGCCGAGAGAGAGAGAGAGAGAGAGAGAGAGAGAGAGGTCCCTTTAAATGCGATGGCCAGAACTCCCTTTGGAGTTCAGTTGTGCTTGTCACAACCTTGCTCCTGGCTCCACCCCCAAAGTCTCCAGATATTTCTTGAATTGGACTTGGCAACCCTACTCTGCAGTCTGGAGATCAGTTGTAATTCCCGGCCCTGACATGCAGGGCTTTTTTTTGTAGCAGGAACTCCTTTGCATGTTAGGCCACACCTTCCTGATGCAGCCAATCCTTCAGAATCTTACAGGGCTCTCAGTACAGGGCCTACTGTAAGCTCCAGGAGGATTGGCTACATCAGCGATGTGTGACCTAATATGCAAAGAAGTTCCTGCTACCTAAAAAAGCCCTGCCGGCGACATGCGTCTAGCATATTGTGTATTTATGCCTTCAGTTGGTTCCGACATATTATTTCGGTTTTGCTTTTCCCCTTGCAAGATTGCCACCTTTTGAACCTATCCCTGCTGCGGTCCTTTCAAAAGCGGCGTGCGTCTCAAAAGCCAGTCTGGCTGGCTGGGGTAACGAGCACCCCTATTTATTCTGCGAACAAGAGAGACCAAGTAATGCACGGAGCAGCTCGAAGGGCTGGCATGAATCACCCCTCCGCCCCCACCGGTGATCGCCATTCATTTGTCCCTTCCGGGCTGCAGGACTCGAGCGGTTTTACACAACCTAATTAGATAACTGCCAGAAAGATGAACAGCTTGATATTCTTTTTAGCACAAGACAAAAGGCCGGGCGCCTCTTGGAATCAAGACGGGGTGGCTCGGCTTCTCCTTTTCCTCTTGCTTTCTCTTGTTCCTGTTGAAAAAATGTCGAGATCTGGTTGAAAGGGGCTCTACAGGACATTTGTTCATATGGGGATGGGGGGGGGCGCTGTGACTCCACGCCCCACCCTTTCTCCTTAGCACAGTCCCCTGGAAAGCCTACTGGCCAACTAAGGGACTAGATCAGAGGTGTCAAACGCATTTGTTATGAGGGCCAGGTCTGACATAAATGTCATTTTGTCAGGGTGGAACATGCGTGCCATAAAATGTAATTCTAGGCACCAGAAGTACAGGGCATACAAGGACACAGGCAAACCCAGTTAACAATAAGAACATAAGAGGAGCCATGTTGGATCAGGCCAATGGCCCATCCAGTCCAACACTCTGTGTCACATAAGAACGTAAGAGAAGCCATGTTGGATAAGGCAATGGCCCATCCAGTCCAACACTCTGTGTCACATAAGAACATAAGAGAAGCCATGTTGGATAAGGCCAGTGGCTCATCCAGTCCAACACTCTGTGTCACATAAGAACGTAAGAGAAGCCATGTTGGATAAGGCCAGTGGCTCATCCAGTCCAACACTCTGTGTCACATAAGAACGTAAGAGAAGCCATTTTGGATCAAGCCAATGTCCCATCCAGTCCAACACTCTGTGTCACATAAGAACATAAGAGAAGCCATGTTGGATCAGGCCAGTGGCCCATCCAATCCAACACTCTGTGTCACATAAGAACATAAGAGAAGCCATGTTGGATCAGGCCAATGGCCCATCCAGTCCAACACTCTGTGTCACATAGGAACATAAGAGAAGCCATGTTGGATCAGGCAATGGCCCCTCCAGTCCAACACTCTGTGACACATAAGAATGTAAGAGAAGCCACTGTTGGATCAGGCAATGGCCCATCCAGACCAACACTCTGTGTCACATAAGAACATAAGAGAATCCATGTTGGATCAGGCAATGTCCCATCCAGTCCAACACTCTGTGTCACATAAGAACATAAGAGAAGCCATTTTGGATCAAGCCAATGGCCCATCCAGTCCATCACTCTGTGTCACATAAGAACGTAAGAGAAGCCATGTTGGATCAGGCCAATGGCCCATCAAGTCCAACACTCTGTGTCACATAAGAACGTAAGAGAAGCCCTGTTGGATCAGGCCAATGGCCGATCCAGTCCATCACTCTGTGTCACATAAGAACGTAAGAGAAGCCATGTTGGAGCAGGCCAATGGCCCATCCAGTCCAACACTCTGTGTCACACAGTGGCCAAATATATATATATATATATATATATATATATATATATATATATATATATATATATATATATATATATATATATGCACATACACACACTGTGGCTAATAGCCACTGATGGACCTCGCTCCATATTTTTATCTAACCCCCTCTTAAAGCTCGCTATGCTTGTAGCCGCTACCACCTCGTGTGGCAGGGAATTCCACGTGTTAATCACCCTTTGGGTGAAGAAGTACTTTCTTCTATCCGTTTTAACCTGACTGCTCAGCAATTTCATTGAATGCCCACGAATTCTTGTATTGTGAGAAAGAGAGAAAGGACTTCTTTCTCTACTTTCTCCATCCCATGCATAATCTTGTAAACCTCTATCATGTCACCCTGCAGTCGACGTTTCTCCAAGCTAAAGAGCCCCAAGCGTTTTAACCTTTCTTCATAGGGGAAGTGTTCCAACCCTTGAATCATTCTAGTTGCCCTTTTCTGCACTTTTTCCAATGCTATAATATCCTTTTTGAGGTGCGGTGACCAGAACTGCACACAGTACTCCAAATGAGACTGCACCATCGATTTATATAGGGGCATTATGATACTGGCTGTTTTGTTTTCAATTCCATTCCTAATGATTCCCAGCATGGCGTTGGCCTTTTTTATCGCAATCGCACACAATCGCACACAATTTTATATTTTACTCAAATTACAAACATCAGCAATTGATTCCTAACAGTGAAAGCAATTGATTTACTGGGGAGCCCATGAAAGGCCCAATAAATGCATTGAATGGCTGGGTACAGACAGACAGGTCCGTGCTTGTGGGAGGCATCTTAAATCGTGCCGCCCCGAAATGGAATGGACAAATTCTGTTCGCACGCTCCTGTGTGAGGCATCCGTATATTGCGTGGAGCAGGGGTTGTTTTGTAGAAAAAATAGGTGTCAGAGTTCATTAGCATATGCCCACCCCCAGCCAAAAGCAACCTGATGCAAGGAAGGAGAGCCCCGGGCGAGCGAGGTCTGCTTGGGCTGGTTAGAGATTCAGTCAGCCCAAGCAGGCCTCGCTTGCCTGAGGCACTCCTGGGCTGCCCCCCCTACCCCAGTCAAAAGGCCAGCAAGCCACCTGCCACCCAAAATCACATAAGAAGTGGAGAAAGAGTGGTGCGGGCTTCTCCAGGGGTGAATGAGGGCTGCTGGGGGTGTGGCAAAGCCCCTGGTGGCTGGCTGGCTGCCCGCTCTCCTAATCCAGGGATTGTTATGCAGATGCACCTACTATTCAATAAACCAGGTTGGTGGAGAGGAAGAGGGGGAACCCTCAGAAGGTTCAAGAGCTGCACTTTTGTGAACTCCCCTTGAATCTGAGGCCTGCCGTGGGGGCACTTTGGCGTGTTCTCATGGTTGCTGCACATCATCGCCTTACCAGAGTTTGGGGTTCTTTTTTCCCCCTTACATTTTTAGTGGCTGTGCGCTTATGTACTCAGGCGCTTAGTGGCAGTGACTTTCTTTTTAAAAAGAATACCAGTGGGTGCCTAGAGCAGCCTGGTGGAGTCACACCGCCATTCTGCTTTGTCTGAGCGCTCCCGTGGTCAGATGCTAGGCGACACAGATGGAGCGTGGCAAAGATTTTGGCCTTGACTTGTTAATCCGCTCGGGGGAAGTGCCTATGTCAGCTCAAATTGGCCATCCGAATCCAGCCAATCATATACAAGACTAGGACTGATTTCGCACACATGAAGGATAGGGGCACCTTCTTTTGGGGCACATAGAATTGGACCTCCTTGTCCAATCTTTTTGAAACTTGGAGGGTATTTTGGGGAGAGGCACCAGATGCTACGCTGCAAATTTGGGGCCTCTACCTCAAAAAACAGCACCCCCCCCCCAGAGCCCCAGATACCCGCGGATCCATTCTCCATTATTTCCTATGGGAATACATCTCCATAGGGAATAATAGAGTTCCCAGCAGATATTTCCCTCCCCTCCCCCCGCTTTCTGATGACCCCAAAGCGGGGGGAGGGCCTCCAACCCGGGGGATCCCCTGCCCCCACCTGGGGATTGGCAACCCTAGCCAGGTAAGAGCCCTGGATGGGCCAGTTCTGTCCCCCTCGGCCTAATATTTGAGACTCCTGGGCTGTGATCACACACACTAAATAATGCACTTTCATATGAACATATGAAGCTGCCTTCTACTGAATCAGACCCCCCCTGGGTCCATCAAAGTCAGTATTGTCTACTCAGACTGGCAGCGGCTCTCCAGGGTCTCAAGCTGAGGTTTTTCATGCCTATTTGCCTGGAGCCTTTTTAGTTGGAGATAAGAACATAAGAACATAAGAGAAGCCATGTTGGATCAGGCCAACGGCCCATCCAGTCCAACACTCTGTGTCACACAGTGGCAAAAAATTTTATATATACACACACACTGTGGCTAATAGCCACTGATGGACCTGTGCTCCATATTTTTATCTAAACCCCTCTTGAAGGTGGCTATACTTGTGGCCGCCACCACCTCCTGTGGCAGTGAATTCTACATGTTAATCACCCTTTGGGTGAAGAAGTACTTCCTTTTATCCGTTTTAACCTGTCTGCTCAGCAATTTCATCGAATGCCCACGAGTTCTTTTATTGTGAGAAAGGGAGAAAAGTACTTCTTTCTCTGCTTTCTCCATCCCATGCATTATCTTGTAAACCTCTATCATGTCACCCCGCAGTCGACGTTTCTCCAAGCTAAAGAGTCCCAAGCGTTTCAACCTTTCTTCATAGGGAAGATGCTGGAGATTGAACCTGGGACCTTCTGCTTCCCAAGCAGATGCTCTGCCACTGAGCCACTGTCCTTCAGCTTTCAATCCACTTTCATTGCACTTTCCAACTGGATTTTACTGTGTGAACTGGCAAAATCCAGTTGGAAAGTGCATTGGAAGCGGATTAAAAGTGTATTATTTAGAGTGTGTGACTCAAAGATGACAGGAAAGCAATGCTTTGGGAATGTTCAGAGGCGCTCTCTTGATTTTTATGGCTACCTGGAGTAGGTCAGTGTGGAGACATGTCACTGGAGAGAGATCCAAGTTTGCATGTGACAAATTCCAGCCAACGGGGCCAAAATGGGAAAGAATTTTGTGGGGGAACAGAATTTTTTGGAGGGGTCAAAGCGTTGTTGGCGTATGGCAAAGAAATTCAGCGGACCTTTGATTGATGGGAGAGGAAAGGGGAAGGGTTGTCAACTCTGAGTTGGGAAATTCTTGGAGACTCTGTGGGAGGAGTCTGGGGAGAGAAGGGACTTCAACAGGATCTAATGCCATAGACTCTGCCCTCCAAAGTAGTAGAGGAAGAAGAGATTGGATTGGATTTATACCCCGCCGTCCGTTAACCAAAGGAGTCTCAGAGCGGCTCAAAATCTTCTTTACCTTCCTCCCCCACAACAGACACCCTGTGAGGTGGGTGGCTCTGGAGAGGGTTCTCACAGCAGCTGCCCTTTCAAGGACAACCTCTGCCAGAGCTATGGCTGACCCAAGGCCATTCCAGCAGCTGCAAGTGAAGGAGTGGGGAATCAAGCCCGGTTCTCCCAGATAAGAGTCCGCACACTTAACCACTACACCAAACTGTAGTCATTTTCTCCAGGGAAACTGATCTTTGCAGGAGATTAGATGTAATTTCTGGAGATCTCCAGATGTTGGCATCCCTGCAATACTATCCATTAACCTGATTTTTCTTTCATGTAGGAGAGAGGGTAAAATGCTTGTACAATGAAAGCCCAAGGAGGAAGTGAGGGAAAGTTCAACATGGTCTGTGCACATGAAGGACTAGGAGAAATTTTTGTAGCTCTCGGTGAATCTGTCTGCCTGGATGTCAGTTTCCATCCAAGACAAGGCAGAACTATTTTCCTCGCACCTTTTCTATTATAAGGCTGCTAGAGGGCCCCGTGGTGCAGAGTGGGAAAGCTGCAGTCCTAAGCTCTGCTCACGACCTGAATTCGATCCTGGCGGAAGCTGGGTTCAGGTAGCCAACTCAAGGTTGACTCAGCCTTCCATCCTTCCGAGGTCAGTCAAACGAGTACCCAGCTTGCTGAGGGGAAACTGTAGAGGACCGGGGAAGGCAATGGCAAACCACCCCATAAAAAGTCTGCTGTGAAAACGTGAACGTCACCCCAGAGTAGGCTTCCCAATCCCCAGGTCCCAGCGGGGGATCCCCTGGTTTTACAGGCTTCCCCCCTCCCCCAGCCAGCTGGCCGGCGGGGGAAGCTCCACCCCCATAGCCATTATGCACCTCCAGGAACGATTCCCATAGGGAATGATGGGGAATTGATCCGCGGGTGTCAGGGGCTCTGGGGGCGCTGTTTTTTGAGGTAGAGGTGCCAAGTTTTCAGTATAGCATCTAGTGCCTCTCCCCAAAATACCCCCCAAGTTTCAAAAAGATTGGACCAGGGGGTCCAATTCTATGAGCCCCAAAAGAAGGTGCCCCTATCCTTCATTATTTTCTATGGAAGGAAGGCATTCTAAAAGGTGTGCCGTCCCTTTAAATGTGATGGCCAGAACTCCCTTGGAGTTCAATTATGCTTGTCACACCCTTGCTCCTAGCTCCGCCCCCAATGTCTCCTGGCTCCACCCCCAAAGTCTCCTGGCTCCACCCCCAAAGTCCCCAGATATTTCTTGAATTGGACTTGGCAACCCTACCCCAGAGTCGGAGACGACTGGAGCTTGCACAGACGACTACCTTTTTAACTCCAGGTTGGAAAATTCCTAGAGATTTGTGGGTGGAGCCTCAGGAGAGCAGCCTTTGGAATGGGAAAGAACTTTGGCTGAGTGGAGGAGGCTCACGTCCATAGCCCCAGTCTGTAACTTCTTTATGTCCTTTCTTGATTCTATCTGGATCTATATAGTACTTTTTTTTTTGTATCTAAATAGTAATGAGGCAGCCTGGCATGAGCCCCAGTATTGCTTTTAAATGCAGTTTATATTAGAGTGAGAGATTCAGCATGCCTGGTTATTTGGGGGCAGGGGTGGAATTCTAGCAGGAGCTCCTTTGCATATTAGGCCATGTCTCCCTGATGTCGCCAATCCTCTGAGAGGTTCCTCTCCTCTCGGCTTGGCTTCGCGAACGAAGATTTAAGAAGGGTGCAATAGTCCACGTTTGCTGCAGGCTCGCTGGTGGCTGACAAGACCAATGTGGGACAGGCAGGTCCGGCCACAGCGGCTGCAGGGAAAAGTCTGATTTAGGGTTGGTCCTGTAGCAGTGCGATTCTTCCTCAATCTCCTTTTGTCCTCAAGACCAGCTATGCGTGTGTTCTCAAAGGAAGAGACAGCCTGGTGGATGGTGTGCCTCCATGCTTTGCGATCTGAGGCTAGGTCAGACCACTGGTGATGGTTGATGTGACAGGTGCTAAGGGATTTCTTCAAGGAGTCCTTGTACCTCTTCTTTGGTGCCCCTCTATTTCGATGGCCGGTGGAGAGTTCGCCATACAGGGCAATCTTGGGAAGGCGGTGGTTTTCCATCCTAGAAATATGCCCTGCCCAGCGCAGCTGCGTCTTCAACAGCAGTGCCTCAATGCTGGTAACCTCTGCCCGCTTGAGGACTTCAGTGTTGGTCACAAAGTCACTCCAGTGGATGTTGAGGATGGTGCGAAGGCAGCGCTGATGAAAGCGCTTAAGGAGTCGCAGGTGATGACGGTATAAAACCCACGATTCGGAGCCATAGATGAGGGTTGTCATCACAACCGCTTTGTAAACATTGATCTTTGTGCCTTTTTTCAGATGCTTGTTGCTCCACACTCTTTTGTGCAGTCGGCCAAATGCACGGTTTGCCTTTGCCAGCCTGTTGTCAATCTCCTTGTCGATCTTATAATAATAATAATAACTTTTAATTTCTATCCCGCCCTCCCCGCCGAAGCAGGCTCAGGGCGGCTCACAACATAAAATACATTATACATCAAATAACATAAATTGCAAATAAAATCCAAGTTAAGACAAATTACAAGTTAAAATTTACAATGTACAATATAGTGCTAAAACATTCGATCTTCAATAATTCCATAAAATTCAGTAACCAAGAGCAATTTTTTAAAGGCATTTCCTAGTTTATCACTGGTTGAAGGCTAGTTTATAGAGGTGGGTCTTACAGGCCCTGCGAAATTGTTCCAAACTCCGCAGGGCCCGCACCTCCTCCGGGAGTTGATTCCACAGCAGTGGAGCAGCAATAGAGAAGGCCCTATCTCGGGTGGCCTTCAATCTGGCCTCCCTTGGCCCAGGGACGGTCAGCTGGTTTTTTCCAGCTGACCGCAATGCTCTTTGGGGCTCATATGGGGAGAGACGGTCCTTCAGGTAGGCAGGTCCTCGGCCATATAGGGCTTTAAAGGTGATAACCAGCACCTTGTAACGAACTCGGTATCCCACTGGCAGCCAGTGCAGTCCGCGCAGCCCCGGCTGTATGTGCTCCCATCTTGGGAGTCCCAGCAACAGCCTAGCCGCCGCGTTCTGCACCAGCTGCAGCCGCCGAGTTCGGCACAGGGGCAGCCCCATGTAGAGAGCGTTGCAGTAATCCAGTCTCGAGGTGACCGTAGCATGGATCACCGTTGCTAGGTCACGGCGCTCTAGGAAGGGGGCCAGCTGCTTCGCCCGTCGAAGATGAAAGAACGCGGACTTGGCAGCGGCCGCTATCTGTGCCTCCATTGATAGTGAAGGCTCCAGAAGAACCCCCAAGCTCTTGACCCTGTGTGCCGCTTTCAGCTGCACACCGTCAAAAATCGGCAAGGGGATTTCCCTTCCCAGGGCACCGCGACCCAAGCAAAGGACCTCTGTCTTTGTTGGATTCAACTTCAGCCCGCTCAGTCTGAGCCAACCTGCCACGGCTTGCAATGCTAGGTCCAGGCTTTCTGGGACGGAGTCAGGTCGGCCGTCCATTAGTAGATAGAGCTGGGTGTCATCCGCATATTGATGGCACCCGAGCCCAAACCTCCGGGCAATCTGGGCAAGGGGGCGCATGTAGATGTTAAATAACATCGGAGAGAGAACTGCCCCTTGTGGCACCCCGCACACTAGGGGGTGCCTCCGGGACAGCTCCCCCCCAATTGCCACCCTTTGTCCCCGACCATCAAGGAAGGAGGAAAGCCACTGTAGAGCCAACCCCCTTATCCCTGTGTCGGCGAGCCGGCGGGCCAGTAGCTGATGGTCGACCGTATCGAACGCGGCCGACAGGTCTAACAACATCAGCACCGCCACGCCGCCTCGATCCAGATGCCGCTGGAGGTCATCCACCAAGGCGACCAGCACTGTCTCCGTCCCATGACCCGGACGGAAGCATCTGAGGAGATGATGCACCCCAGGTAGCTGAACTGCTGGACTGTCTTCAGAACTGATTCACCCACAGTGATGCAGGGAGGGTGATAATCTTCCTGGGGTGCAGGCTGGTGGAGAACTTCTGTCTTCTTCAGACTAACTTCTAGGCCGAATAGCTTGGCAGCCTCTGCAAAGCAGGACGTCATATGCTGCAGAGCTGATACCGAGTGGGAGACGAGTGCAGCATCATCAGCAAACAGTAGCTCTCGGATGAGTTTTTCCATTGTCTTGGAGTGTGCCTTTAGTCGCCTCAGGTTGAACAGGCTGCCATCGGTGCGATAGCGGATGTAGACACCATCGTCCTCATCTAGATCTACTGCGGCTCTTTGAAGCATCATGCTAAAGAAGAACGTAAAGAGAGTTGGCGCGAGAACGCAGCCTTGCTTTACACCTGTGCCTATTGGGAAGGGCTCCGAGAGGTCGTTGCAGTGTCTGACTTGGCCTCGCTGGTCTTCGTGTAGCTGGATGATCATGCTGAGGAACCTTGGGGGACATCCTAAACGTTCCAAGATTTGCCACAGGCCTTTCCTGCTAACGGTATCGAAAGCTTTGGTAAGGTCGACAAAAGTCACATACAGACCCTTGTTCTGTTCCCTGCATTTCTCTTGGAGCTGCCTGAGAACAAATACCATGTCGGTGGTGCTCCTGTTAGCTCTGAAGCCGCACTGGCTCTCTGGGAGGAGTTCTTCTGCAATGGTGGGCACCAGTCTGTTCAGGAGTATTCTGGCAAGGATTTTGCCTGCGATGGAGAGCAGGGTTATCCCCCGGTAGTTGGAGCAGTCTGACTTTTCCCCTTTGTTCTTGTATAGGGTGATGATGATTGCATCGCGAAAGTCCTGTGGTAATTTGCCTTGTTCCCAGCAGGTGACAAGTACTTTGTGAAGTGAGCTATGTAGTACTGTGCCCCCATGCTTCCAGATCTCTGGTGGAATTCCATCAACTCCTGCTGCCTTGCCACTTTTCAGTTGCTTGATGGCTTTAACAGTCTCTTCTAGGGTGGGGATCTCATCCAACTCTGTTTTCACCGGTTGAAGTGGGGTGAGGTGGATTGCTGAATCTTGAACTACGCGGTTGGCACTGAAGAGAACCTGAAAATACTCCGACCACCGGTTCAGTATGGATGTCTTGTCTGTGAGGAGCACTTGGCCGTCTGCACTATGCAAGGGACTCTGAGCCTGATATGATGGACCATATACTGCCTTCAGGGCTTCGTAGAACCCTCTTAAATCACCAGTGTCTGCACACAGCTGGGTTCTCTCTGCGAGCTTGGTCCACCACTCGTTCTGAATGTCTCGAAGCTTGCGCTGGAGGTTGCTACATGCAGCGCGAAAGGTTGCTTTTTTCCCAGGACAGGAGGGCTGAGCAAGATGTGCTTGGTAGGCAGATCTCTTTTTTGCCAGTAATTCTTGGATCTCTTGATTGTTCTCATCAAACCAGTCCTTGTTCTTCCTTGTGGAGAACCCGAGGACTTCTTCAGAGATCTGCAGGACGGTAGTTTTTAGGTGTTCCCAGAGTGCTTCTGGAGAAGGGTCTGTGGGGCAACTGAGGTCCTCAATTCTTGACTGGAGTTTTGCCTGGAAGGCAGCTTTAACTTCGGCTGACTGAAGGCTGCCAACCTGAAACTTCCTCCGAGGGATACCTCCTCTCCTGGGTGTGGGTTTAAAGTGAAGACGGAGATTGCAGTGTACAAGACGATGATCCGTATGACATTCTGCGCTGGGCATTACTCGGGTGTGTAAGACATCTCGAAGGTCACTCTGGCGCACCAGAATGTAGTCGATAAGGTGCCAATGCTTGGACCGTGGGTGCATCCAGGTTGTCTTCAGACTGTTCTTCTGCTGGAAGATAGTGTTGGTGATGGTGAGCTGGTGCTCCATGCAGAATTCTAGCAGGAGGCGCCCGTTGTCATTGCAGTTGCCAATGCCGTGTTTGCCAAGTACTCCTTTCCAGGCTTCCGAGTCTTTACCTACTCTGGCATTGAAGTCGCCAAGGATGATCACCTTGTCCTCTGTAGGGGTCTTCCGTACGAGGTTGCGTAGATCAGCATAGAACTTGTTCTTTTCTGCAGGATCTGCTTGAAGGGTTGGGGCATACACACTGAAGAGTGTTGCATGCTGCTTGTTTTGAAGTGGGAGGCGCATGGACATGATGCGATCTGAGTGACCTGTTGGAAGGTTTTCGAGTTTGGAGGCAATGGAGTTCCTGACCATGAAGCCAACACCAGAAAGGCGGCTCTCAGCCTTTGACTTACCCGACCAGTAGAGGGTATAGCCAGCACAGTGTTCTTGAAGACTACCTTCCTCAGGGAAACGGACCTCACTGAGAGCTGCTATGTCGATATTCAACCTGAGAAGTTCGTGGGCAACTAGAGCAGAGCGTCGTTCAGGGCGACCACTGCCTACTGTGTCAAGCATGGTTCTGATGTTCCAACACGCAAGCTTTAGTCTTTGCACACTTTGTGAGGCAGATGCATGCCTTTTCTTTGTTGTTATTTTTCGACCGCAAGTAAGGATGCCCGTTGACCGCGGCTAGCCAACTGGGGTGGGGGAGACGAGCTTTGTTTAGGCCACCTTTTCTAGGCCCCTCTCCGTGTGGAGCAAGCAGTGCTGTCCCTAGATAAGGCTGCTTGGTCGTTCAGGGTGCTGCCGAAAGATGCTTTCGTCTCCGGGTTAGCATCAGGCGACCAATATCCTGAACCGCCTACATGCAGGATCGGGACTGCGGCTTCCAGTGGCACCTTCCACCTGCCGTTTCGCCCCTTGCCTATCGCTGCAGGACTTGATGCATTGTGGGTTGTGTGTGTGGATATGCCCTTCAGGCCTGCGCAGAGGAATTTTTTAGGTGAAGCGCAGTGTGCGCGGTACTGGCTCCACCCTTTCACCTGGGGGTCATCTGCCATGGCCCAGTAAGCCGAGACGCCGGCAGTGAGTCCTCCAGGTGGTAGGTGTTACATTAACGAGCTCTATCTGCCCGGGTTTGATGTTAGAGTTTTCCTTCTCTTAGGCTGGCGAGGTTGGTGGGCCCAGCCTGCCCATCCGGTTATACTGCCGGACAATTCGGTCGCACCATGACGTAGCAAACTCTGTGAAAAACGGGGGGGACCAGCGAGAAGGTGTTGCTACGGATGCAGTAATGCAGGAGAGGCCATTGCAGTGACCATCTGCCAGGCATAGCCAGACAGTGACCACGCGGCGTTCACTACACCGGGAGAGGAGAGGCTATGTATTGCGCATGCACTTTCCCTGGGGGGGTAGGATTCCCAGAGGGAGCCCACCCCCCACCACCCCCCTCTGAGAGGTTACAAGGCTCTTTTTTGCAAGCTCCAGGAGGATTGGCTACATCAGGGGTGTGTGGCCTAAGATGCAAAGGCACTCCTGCTAGAATACCACCCCTGGAGAGCCAGTTTGGTGTAGTGGTTAAGTGTGCGGACTTTAATCTGGGAGAACCGGGTTTGATTCCCCACTCCTCCACTTGCACCTGCTGGAATGGCCTTGGGTTAGCCATAGCTATCGCAGAGGTTGTCCTTGAAAGGGCAGCTTCTGGGAGAGCTCTCTCAGCCCCACCCACCTCACAGGGTGTCTGTTGTAGGGGGGGAGGTAAAGGAGATTGTGAGCCACTCTGAGACTCTTCAGAGTGGAGGGTGGGATATAAATCCAATATCTTCATCTACCTCACAGGGTGTCTGTTGTGTGTGGGGGGGGGGGAAGGGAAAGGAGATTGTGAGCCGCTCTGAGACTCTTCGGAGTGGAGGGCGGGATATAAATCCAATATCTTCATCTACCTCACAGGGTGTCTGTTGTGGGGGAGGAAGGGAAAGGAGATTGTGGGCCCCTCTGAGACTCTTTGGAGTGGAGGGCGGGATATAAATCCAATATCTTCATCTACCTCACAGGGTGTCTGTTGTGGGGGAGGAAGGTAAAGGAGATTGTGGGCCCCTCTGAGACTCTTTGGAGTGGAGGGCGGGATATAAATCCAATATCTTCATCTACCTCACAGGGTGTCTGTTGTGGGGGAGGAAGGGAAAGGAGATTGTGAGCCGCTCTGAGACTCTTTGGAGTGGAGGGTGGGATATAAATCCAATATCTTCATCTACCTCACAGGGTGTCTGTTGTGGGGGAGGAAGGGAAAGGAGATTGTGAGCCGCTCGGAGACTCTTCGGAGTGGAGAGCGGGATATAAATCCAATATCTTCTTTTTCTTCTGTTTGGGGGGAGGGGCTACACCACTTTAAGGGTTTATCAGCGTTATCTCTTTGAATGGCATGCCTCTCTTTGTTTTAACTTGGGAGCTGCCCTCTTACTCATCTTTTTGCTCTTGTCTGTCCTCTCACTCTCTACACATGGCCTTCCATGGAGACACATGCTTCTGCAGCTCTCCTGTAGAGAGAGTGCCCTCATACTCCCACGTACATGATGCTGAACCAGCTGGCTATTTGTGATAAGGAAGGTATTCTTGAGATCAGACTTCTCTCTTTCCTTTCAACTGCAACCTGAAATTGAACTGGATCTACTTGCTTAAATGTAATTTTTTTTAAACAACCTATTTCTTGGGAGATTTATTTACTGCACTCAATATCATGCTTCTATGACTGGGCAAACTCTGCTATATTAACTATGTATTAACTCTGTGGTATTCACCAAAGATCATCGTAATTTAGCCCAGAGCAGAATCATAGAGTTGGAAGGGATCCTCAGGGTTATCTAGTCCAATCCCCTGCACAATGCAGGAAATTCACCAACACCTCCCCCTAAATTCACAGGATCTGCATTGCTGTCAGATGGCCTCTGTTTAAAAACCTCCAAGGAAGGAGGTTGTGAGGATAAAACAGAGGATGGGAGAACCGCACACACCATCCTGAACCCATTCTCTTTCTACAACTTGCTTAACAGGTATCTATAACTTAATCGTCACTAAAACTGATCAAACAGAACATAAACATTAGTGCAAAAATTCCGACCATAACCCAATACTTAACCCCACTTTCAAAAGGATGCCAGGTTCTTAATTTGATCTGATGTACCTAGAAGACCTAAAGAACCTCTTGTTGAGGGTGAAAGAGGAGAGCACTAAAGAAGACTTGAAACTCAACATCAAAAAAACTAAGATCATGGCATCCGGCCCCATCACACCTTGGCAAATAGAAGGGGAAGACATGGAAGGAGTGACAGACTTCACATTTCTGGGATCCAAGATCACTGCAGATGGTGACTGTAGCCATGAAATTAAAAGACATTTGCTCCTGGGGAGCACAGCTATGGCGAACCTGGGCAGTATAATAAAAAGTAGAGACATCACTCTGCCAACAAAAGTCTGTATAGCCAAAGCGATGGTATTCCCAGTAGTCATGTATGGCTGTGAGAGTTGGACCATAAGGAAAGCCAAGAGCAGAATAGATTCCTTCGAGCTGTGGTGCTGGAGAAGACTCTTGAGAGTCCCTTGGACTGCAAGAAGATCCAATCAGTCAGTCCTAAGGGAAATCAACCCTGACTGTTCCCTGGAAGGTCAGATGCTGAAGCTGAAACTCAAATACTTTGGCCACCCGATGAGAAGGGAGCACTCCCTGGGGAAGACCCTGATGCCCGGAAAGACAGAAGGCAAAAGAAGAAGGGGACGGCTAAAGCGGAGGTGGCTGGACAGCGTTACTGATGTAACTAACATGAATTTGAGCAGACTTCGGAGGATGGTGGAAGACAGGAGGGCCTGGCGTGACTCGGTCCATGGGGTCACAGAGAGTCGGACTCAACCGTGCGACTGAAAACAACTTAAACAAACAAACAAAAAACCCCTTACTATTGAAAGACAATTACAAAAGCATTGTACTTTATCCATCTTTTTCAGTGATGCTATGGAAAAAAAATACTTTGCCATCACAAAGTGGAGAAATAACCTTCAACTCCAGTATTTAAGGGGCTGTGGGACTCTTCCGTCTTTTGGGCTACAGCATGTCCTCCTGGCTGCCTCTCAAAAAGTTTTTTCCTCTCTGACAACTGCTCCCCCCCCCTCCCCCAGCCAGCTGCATCTTTCTTTAAAGGTCATCTTGTCAGGAGACAACCCCTGGCCTCTCTTCCCCATTACATCTCTCCCCCTTGCTGACAGACAAGTCCCATCTCCCACTGTGGGGGGTTTGCGCAAGAGGCTTTCTGTGTGCCCCCAGGCCGGTTTTGCATTATCACTGAAGTGATGAAATTAACAGCGGAGGAACATGATGGGTGAAGAGAACTGGAGGCCAAAATCTTTTTATGCATGAGCCACATACGTGTTAAGCACAATTTAACCTTCTCCACCAACTCCACTGCGGAAGAGCCTGGTAGGATGTAGCGCATTTGTTAGTAAAAATTAGATTTCCTAATTTTAAAAAAAAAAAAGTTTCCTCTCCTCAGAAGCAGGATAAAATTTCAAAATTCATGCCCAAATCATGCGATTGCTTTTCAAGCAGGGCTTTTTTTTTCCGAGCAGGAACGCATAGGAATGCAATTCCGGCTGGCTTGGCATCAGGGGGTGTGGTCTAATATGCAAATGAGCTCCTGCTGGGCTTTTTCACCTGAGACCCTGGAGAGCTACTGCCAGTCTGAGTGGACAAGACTGACCTTGATGGACCAAGAGTCTGATTTGGTATAAGATGCTCTACCACTGAGCATAAGATGCCATAAGATGCTCTACCACTGAGCAATGGCTTCAAGCCACAGTATCTCCGCTCCACTCACCCAGAGGATCAGCTGTAAGAAGGGGTGGGATTCTAGCAAGAGCTCCTTTGCATATTAGGCCAAACCCCCTGATGTAGTCAATCCTCCAGGAGCTTACAAGGCTCTTTTTTGGTAAGCTCTTGGAGGATTGGCTACATCAGGGGGAGTGTGGCATAGTATGCAAAGGAGCTCCTGTTAGAATTCCACCCCTGGCCATAAGCATAGACCACCAGTGACTCAGTGGCAAAGCAGCTGCTTGGTTGGCATGCAGAAGGTCCCAGGTTTAATCCCCACCTTCTCCAGTGAAAGAGGTTTGGTGGTAGAAGATGGGACAGATCTCTGCCTTACACGGAGCCACAGCTCTGCTCTTTACAACATGGATCCATGCATGCTCTAATTTGCTGCTACTGGCTACTGGAATATTTAAATAACAAAGACCGTAGTGCTTCCCCGGGGCCCCTCATGAACTGCCGGTAGCAGCAGATTAGAGCGTGCATGGATCCATGTTGTAAGGAGTAGAGCTGTGGCTCCGTGTAACATCGGGAGAGAGAGGCTGAGGAAGAACTATTGAAACCGTGAGGAGTCCTTTTAAAAGCGGTTCCTTATTCTCTCTGAACCATCACGAGTGGAACACTAAGAATTTAAGGACTTCACCCACGTCTTCATTAAGTCCTATTTGAAGAGGCTATCATTCTTTGCGACTGTTGAGAGACTTTGTGGGGAAAATTTCAAGAATGGTCAGTGTTCCTTAGTTTTGTTTTACTTCACTAAAAACGCATATTTGCACACACTGCGTGAAAGTTTTATTGCTTCCGGTGGTTATCTTATATTGCTTATTTTCTCCAGGGGAGCTGATCTCTGTTGCCTGGAGATGAGTTGTGACAGCAGGAGATCTCCAGTTGCCACCCTAGAAGACAGTGCACTTAAAGGGAAATTAATGCTTCCAACCCTGGCTGCAATATACTACAATATTATCCTTATTTATATATAAAAGAGCAACTGTATTGGCACCTTCTGGCTCTCCCATTGGCTGTGGTGTGCTCTCCATCAGCCATTGGCCCGTCAACCGCCACTCAAATTCCATTGTGTTCCATTGGCTGAGTCCACTCCTCTCTCCTGCCTGCTGTCCCGTACCCACTGCCTGTGGCATTCAGAAGAGAAAGCTGAGGAAGAGCCCCTGGCTGACGAAGGTGTGTAACACCGAAACCGGTCCCTACAGACCACGGGCTTGCCGTTTGGCTTCTTGTGGAGAAAAGAAACAGTCGGAAGACTATGTGTTGGGTGCCAATTATAAAGGCTTGAAGAGACTTTTTTGTGATGAGCAGTTATGAGAGACCTTCTGGATTCTTTGAATGTATTATTTCCTACACTGTAATTATAATTTTGCACTGTGCCACACAGTTGCTGTCCGTTTTTGCCAATCTCTCAACTGCGTTTCTTCTTTATTCATTGTAATTCCCACCTGGGGATGGGCAAATGTAGACCACAGAAAAATTTCATTTTCATTTCCTGAGCCTGCTTTCCCTCCACATGTCTGCGGGTCTATTGCAAATGGATTGGAATCCTTTCCTTCCTGGGAATAACCCACCATGGTCCTCATCGACTTTCGCTCGCCATAAAGTTAAAAATGCCCCCCCTTTTTTCTTTTAAATGTCCTTTCTGTAGCTTCAGCCATTTGGAAAAGTCAGGGCAACATCTGGAAACGTGTACGCCGGAAAAGCTCAAAGCCCTTCCCAGCTGTGCCGCGGAGAGCTTGATCCGATCTGATCTTCCCGTACAAAACTCTGCCGAGCGACTTGTAGCCAGGGATACCCCTCCGGGGTCTGTCCTTGTCCTACTTTCCGTCGCATGTTGTACACGAATAAAAAGGATCTCAGGAGGAGACTGTCACAAAGTCGCGGACCAGATGAGCCCCAACGGCATCCGTGCAACATATTGCCTGCCTTCTGTGGAGCCTCGTTCTGAACCCGCATTTGAGTCATTCCGAGACCAGATCCTTGCTAGACAGGTTCTGCTGCTCCGAGCCCACTGTCTTCCCCACCATCTGCTTACCTTGGACTGTTCTGTTCTCATTCACAGGGTGATATAACGATTCTCCCCCCCCCCCCTTTCCATACACTTTAATCTGACTGGAGTAGTGTGCTCAGTGTTCAGTTTTGGGCACCACAATTTAAGAAGGATATAGACAAGCTGGAACAGGTCCAGAGGAGAGCGACGAAGATGGTGACAGGTCTGGAAATCAAGCCCTATGAGGAAAGGTTGAAGGAGCTGGGCATATTTAGCCTGGGGGGGAGGTGGCTGAAAGGTGATAGGATCACCATCCTCAAGAAATTGAAGGGCTGTCATCTAGAGCACGGGGTGGCCAATGGTAGCTCTCCAGATGTTTTTTGCCTACAACGCCCATCAGCTCCAGCCATTGGCCATGCTGGCTGGGGCTGATGGAAGTTGTAGGCAAAAAACATTTGGAGAGCTACCGTTGGCCACCCCTGATCTAGAGGATGTTGTGGAATTGTTTTCTGTGGCCCCAGAAGGTAGGACCGGAATCATTGGGTTGAAATTAAATCAAAAGAGTTTCAAATCAAAACGAACTTAAATCAATTAAATCAAAACGAACTTCCTGATCGTTAGAGCAGTTCTTCAGTGGAACAGGCTTCCTCAGGAGGTGGTGGGCTCTCCTTCCTTGGAAATTTTGAAACAGAGACTAGATGGCCATCTGACGGCAAAGAAGATCCTGTGAATTTAGGGGGAGGTATTTGTGAGTTCCCTGCATTGTGCAAAGGATTGGACTAGATGACCCTAGAGGTCCCTTCCAACTCTATGGTCGTTTTCGCACTCACCTTAATCAGCAGCGACAACCCTCTTCACCGCGCAGGATCTGCGCGGATTTCACACTAATTGCCGCGGAGCACCCAGAAGAGCCGGAAAGTCCCGGCGCTTTTGCAGCGCAAACGGAAACTGCCAAAAACCAGTTTCCGTTTGCGCCGCAAAAGCGCAGGGACTTTCCGGCTCTTCTGGGTGCTCCGCGGCAATTAGTGCGAAATCCGCGCGGATCCTGCGCGGTGAAGAGGGTCGTCGCTGCTGATTAAGGTGAGTGCGAAAACGACCTATGATTCTGTAATTCTATGACTTTTCCAATAGAAATAACAGAACCCCGTGTAGGACCTAAAAGGTGTGACTCCTTCCTGATGGAAGGAAAGGAACGGTCCCCTGTGCAAGCACCAGTCATTTCCGACTCTGAGGTGACGTTGCTTTCACAACGTTTTCACGGCAGACTTTTTACGGGGTGCTTTTCCATTGCCTTCCCCAGTCAGACCAACACGGCTGCCCGCTTGGATCTATCTTCTTAGACCTGATGGAGGTAATTGTCCTTGAGTCATAACGACAGCCTTCCCCCACGAGCGTCGCCATCTCTTGCCTCTAGAAGGCGGGGCCTTCGGTGAACTGCAGGGCTCTCTGAGAAGAACATGATCAGAGGGAACAACGCCAGTTAAGCAAGGGGATTCAAAGCGCATAATTTACGTTCCCTTCTGCTCCCCGCCCCCCACCCAACGCCTCTTTGCTCCGTATTGGCGTTGAGGACTCCTGGTGCAGTTAAACCTCATTCTGTCAGCAATCCAGATGTTACTCCGATGCCTCTCCTTCAGCTCTCATCTCGCTCTTTGATATAAATACCCCATTGGTGGTGGTGGGGGGGGGATGCTGAGTTCAGAACAATGCATGCAAATATATGCAAAGCTCCGCCGACACGTGCAGTCCGCCTCTTCTGCAGCTCCAATTACTCTTGTCATTCAGCATCCTGAGAGCGGCTGTGCTAGCAAAGCAGGCAGCTCTGCCTTGGGAGATTTCCGGAGATCAAGGGAAGGGGGCGTTCGGGGGTGGGAGAAGTGGAGGTGGGGGGAGGGAGGATCGCCCTCTTTGGCTTGCCAAGTCCAATTTAAGAAATATCTGGGGGCTTTGGGGGTGGAGCCAGGAGACTTTGGGGGTGGAGCCAGGAGACGTGAGGGGTGGAGCCAAGATCAAGGCTGTGACGAGCATAATTGAACTCCAAAGGGAGTTCTGCCCATCACATTTAAAGGGACGGCAGATCTTTTCAATACCTCCCTTCCATAGGAAATAATGAAGGCTAAGGGCACCTTCTTTTGGGGCTCATAGAATTGGACTCCCTGGTCCAATCATTTTGAAACTTGGGGGGTATTTTGGGGAGAGGCACTAGATGCTGTACTGAAAATTTGGTGCCTCTACCTCAAAACACAGCTCCTCCCCCAGAGCCCCAGATACCCGCGGATCAATTTTCCATTATTTTCTATGGGAATAAATCTCCATAGGGAATAATAGAGTTCCCAGCAGACATTTCCCTCCCCTCCCCCCGCTTTCTGATGACCCTAAAGTGGGGGGAGGGCGTTCAAATTGGGGATCCCCTGACCCCGCCTGGGGATTGGCAACCCTATACCCTCTGAAACTGTCATTTCCTCCTGAGGAGCCCGATCTCGGATGTCTGGAGATCAGTTGGCAACCCTGCACTCTTGCAGTCAGTGACTCAGCATGCTTGGATTAGTGGGGGGAGGGGGTGCTGCTGCATCTCTCTTAAGGGTGTATAGGTGTTAGCTCCTTGAATGGTATGCCCAGGGGTGGAATTCTGCACCCCAAACCGCCAAGGCACACAGCCCAAAAACTTGCTGCAAAAATCTTAAAATTTGTAGAAAACTAATTTACACAGTTATTTCCACATGCTGACCTGCTGAGACACCCAAACAAACAATAAGCAATGCATAAGGAGATTTACAAGATTATGCAGGGGATAGAGAAAGTAGAGAAAGAAGTACTTTTCTCCCTTTGTCACAATACGAGAACTCGTAGATATTCAATGAAATTGCTGAGCAGTCGGGTTAGAAAGGATAAAAGGAAGTCCTTCTTCACCCAAAGGGTGATTAACATATGGAATTCACTGCCACAGGAGGTGGCAGCGGCTACAAGCATAGACAGCTTCAAGAGGGGAATGGATAAGCATATGAAGCAGAGGTCCATCAGTGGCTATTAGCCACAGTGTATTGTTGGAACTCTCTGTCTGGGGCAGTGATGCTCTGTATTCTTGGTGCTTGGGGGAGCACAGTGGAAGGGCTTCTAGTTCCACTGGTGGACCTCCTGATGGCACTTGGTTTTTTTGGCCACCCAAAGGGTGATTAGCATGTGGAATTCACTGCCACAGGATGTGGTAGCAGCTGCAAGCATAGCCAGCTTCAAGAGGGGTTTGGATAAAAATATGGAGCAGAGGTCCATCAGTGGCTATTAGCCACAACATATCATTGGAACTGTCTGAGACAGTGATGCTCTGTATTCTTGGTGCTTGGGGGGGGGCAAAGTGGAAGGGGTTCTAGCCCCACTTGTGAACCTCCTTTTTTTTTGGCCACTGTGTGACATAGAATGTTGGATTGAAAGGGCCATTGGCCTGATCCAACATGGCTTCTCTTATGTGACACAGAGTGTTGGACTGGATGGGCCACTGGCCTGATCCAACATGCCTTCTCTTATGCTCTTATGTGTGACGCGAAGTGTTGGACTGGATGGGCCATTGGCCTGATCCAACATGCTTTCTCTTATGTTCTTAGGAGCACCAACTCCTTTCTATGTTGCTTTCTTTAATGAAGACCTTTATCAATTCCAAGGGTTCCGTAGAGTTCCAAAAGTCCAAAGAAAGTCCAAAAGTCCCAGTAGGATGTACCAGCGCAATGGTACACCGGTAATATATCTGTTTCCCTGTTCACTTCGTCAGGCGCATGCATACTGGAGGGATTGCAACTACAAGTTCAAAATACAAAATTACATATACCAAATCTCCAGTCAATGAAATTATTCCATAGCCTCATTTACAATTGCATCAAAGCAACCCCCCATTGCACTTACCCAAGTGATACAATGACTTCACACTCATTGTATCACTTCATCACAGATTGCTGGTATTCCCAAATGCTCAGATCGAGCACTCGGGATGCGCACCATCTAAATGCCGTGCTTGACTCAATGAGTGTGATGTGATGGTGCAAATTTTAAGATTTTTGCAGCAAGGTTTTGGGCTGTGCGCCTTTGGGTGCATCTTTTGGACACGGCCTCCTCGTTTGTTGTTGCAGGGGTAGAATTCTATCAGGAGCTCCTTTGCATATGAAGCCATACACCCCCTGATGTAGCCAATCCTCCAAGACCTTACAGGGGTCTTTTTTGTAAGCTCTTGGAGGATTGGCTACAACAGAGATCAATTCTCCCTGAGAAAATGGCTGCTCTGGCGGTGTGGATTCTATGGTTTTATACCCTGCTGAAGTCTCTCCCCTGCTTTTCCCCCAAACACCCCCAAAATCTCCAGATATTTCCCAACCCAGAGTTGGCAGCCCTAGTAAGACCTCGCTGAATTCCTATTACACATTATTCAACAATGGAAATGCCATAACCATGCAATGGTCACCTCGAGGCTGGACCACTGCAATGCCCTCTACATGGGGCTGCCCCTGTGCCGAACCCGGAAGTTGCAGCTAGTGCAGAATACCGCTGCCCGGCTGGTGTTAGGGCTCCCTAGATGGGAGCACATTCAGCCGGGGCTTGCTGCATTGGCTGCCGATAACATACCGAGTTCTGTACAAGGTGCTGGTTATGACCTTTAAAGCCCTTTATGGCCTAGGACCTGCCTACCTTAGGGACCGTCTCTCCCCACATGTTCCCCAGAGAGTGCTGAGATCGGGGTCTCAGAACCTCCTTATAATCCCTGGGCTAAAGGAGGCCCATCTGAAAGCGACCAGAGACAGGGCCTTTTCGATTGCAGCCCCCTGTTGGTGGAACCAGCTCCCGGAGGAGGTGAGGGCCCTGCGGGACCTTGAACAGTTCCTCAGGGCCTGTAAAACAGCCCTCTTCCGGTTGGCATACAACTGATTGAGATCGGGATGCCTGAATATTTAAACTTATGAACATCAGAATTTTGAACACTGGAATACTTGAAGAATTGACTTAAGGAAGAGGTAGCATAGCATAGTAGTATATTGATGTGAGTTTTATGTATTTTTATGTATTTTATGTATTTTATTGTATAATCATTAATGTATTTTAAACCAATTTACTGTTAGCATTCTGTATTGTAAGCCGCCCTGAGCCCACTTTGGTGGGGTAGGGCGGGATATAAATCGAACAAATAAATAAATAAATAAAATAACAGAAAATTCATCATATTAAAATTCTGGCATTGGTCATGGTTCTTGAGTACAAGAACCCTCCCAGAATGCAAGGCGCACTGACTTTTTGATATCAGACACACCTGGATTCCGTGCCGATGAGCCCACAAAAGGCAACGTGCTCTCTGAAGACTCACCGCAGCGGCTGGCAATCTCCGCATCTGAGTTGTGCACTCTGCCGTGTTTCTAATTGTGGTTTCATGCGTGCGCAACTCCGTTCCCATTAGCGACAGAGTTGTAGTAGCGTTTGCCCGGAGGCAAAGAATGATGAGTGGGCAGTTTAATCAGAAGGAAAGGAGGAAAATAAAAATTAATGTCGCACGCACCGGGCTTTCCATGTTGGCTCTGCATTTGCACATCTTTACCGCACAAAGCCGGGTCTCGTTTATTTCAAGAGCTTGGGGAGAAAGGTTAAGCAGTTTGAAATGGACATTTCTTTCTTTCTTTTTTTTAAGATATGATAAGTTTATTAAAAATCCCAAGTTATACAGAACTTTGTTGAATGAAGTAGTATCAGGTAGATTAATTCCACAAATTAGTTCCACAAATCAAGTAGATTAATTCCACAAACAGAAAACGAAGAACCCGCCATATTGAAGCTGCATAGCACCATATAATGTTTTAAATTGTATTTTATTGGTTTTAAACTGTTTTATAGAACTGATTGTTAGCCGCCCTGAGTCCGCTTGCAGAGAGGGCGGGATAGAAATTTAAAGTAATAAATAATAAATAACAAAAATTCTACTCTGCATGAAGTTAAAAAGTAAAGGTAGTCCCCTGTGCAAGCACCAGTCATTTCCGACTCTGGGGTGACGCTGCATCACAACGCTTTCATGGCAGACCTTTTACGGGGTGGTTTGCCATTGCCTTCCCCAGTCCTCTACACTTCCCTCCAGCAAGCTGGGTACTCGTTTGACTGACCTCGGAAGGATGGAAGGCTGAGTCAACCTTGAGCCAGCTTCCTGAACCCAGCTTCCGCTGAGATCGAACTCAGCTCATGAGCAGAGAGTTTGACTGTAGTACTGCAGTTTTACCACTCTGCACCACGGGGCTCTTCTGTGCATGAAGTACTATAGTATATATAACCTTGTACCAATTTGCCTATCACCCGTCCGTCCGTCCGTCCATCCATCCATCCATCTGTCTGTCTATTATCTATCATCGTCTGTCTGTCTGTCTATTTATCTATCTGCCCACTAGGGAAAAGTTAATTGATAATTGGGCCAGAATTTTTGACTCTTAAGAATATTGCCTTGCTTCACCCCAAATCAAACGAAAGGGAATACTTAAATAACAAAGACTGTCGTGCTTCCCCAGTGCCCCTCATGAACTCGTAGACCTTTTTTTGGAGAATTTTGTTTCCACAAAGAGGTTCCGGAACTCTATTCCAGCGCATTCCCCCAGGAAAAAAGCCCTGATGTTACCCCTTTTTTTGTAATACACTTCCTGGGAGATTTATTCAATGTGTGCATCGTGGTTTTTTTAAAACTGGGCAAACCCTGCTATGTTAACCAAATATCCCAATAATCTGGAGATGAGTTATAACACTGGGAGATCTCCAGGTATCAGCGGGAGGATTTGCCCAGGGCTTTTTGGGTAGAAAAAGTCCAGCAGGAACTCATTTGCATATTAGGCCACACCCCCTGAGGTCAAGGCAGCCGGAAGGGTTGTGCCCCATACAGAACTGCAACTTCTGACTCACTTCTCTGGCCTTCATCGCAAGCTGCCTGTTACTGTCTGCAGCTCTCATTTTAGGCAGGAGCTCACAGGAGCAGATCTCCAGAAGCTATAAATTTTATTGTGCTCTTTCGAAGAAGAAGAAGAGGAAGAAGAAGAAGAAGAAGAAGAAGAAGAAGAAGAAGAAGAAGAAGAAGAAGAAGAAGAGGAGGAGGAGGAGGAGGAAGAAGAAGACTGCAGTTTTATACCCCACCCTTCTCTCTGAATCAGAGACTCAGAGCAGCTTACAATCTCTTCTATCTTCTCCCCCAACAATAGACAACCTGTGAGGTGGGTGGGGCTGAGAGAGCTCTGACAGAAGCTGCCCTTTCAAGGACAACTCCTGTGAGCTATGGCTGACCCAAGGCCATTCCAGCAGCTGCAAGTGGAGGAGTGGAGAATCAAACCCGGCTCTCCCAGATAAGAGTCCGTGCACTTAACCACTACACCAAACTGGCTCTTGCCCCACCCCACCCCACAAAAACCTTGCTTCTGAGCTTCAACCTCCCTCTGAGAATTTTGCTGAACTCTAAGAACTGACAAACTTTCTAATATTTCCCCTCCCCCCACCACACACAAACAATGGGAAAATACCCAAAACCTATAAAGCAGACAGATGGAAATTTTCAGGATAGTATTTAGTGCCCCTCCCCAAAGTACCCCCCAAGTTTCAAAACGTTTGGACCGAGGGTCCAATTCTATGAGCCCCAAAATTAGGTGCTCCTATCCTTCATTATTTCCTATGGAAGGAAGACATTAAAGGGTGTGCTGTCCCTTTAAATGTGATGGCCAGAACTCCCTTGGAGTTCAATTATGCTTGTCACACCCTTGTTCTTGGCTGCGCCCCCAATGTCTCCTGGCTCCACCCCCAAAGTCCCCAGATATTTCTTGAATTGGACTTGGCAAACCTAGTAGATACTAAATGTCAATACAGACTGCATTTTCTCCAGGGAAGCTGATTTCTGCCAGCTGGAGATCAGCTGTCAAAGCAGGAGATCCCCAGGCCCCACCTGGAGGCTGGCAACCCTAAAAAAGTACCTTTTAGTTGCATTACAGTAAGAATACTGGAACTTCTATTATATTTTCAAGCTACAAAAAGATCATTAAGGTTTTTAATCTATTGCCCAATGTTTAAGGGGCTCCACAGGGCCCACTCGCCATGGGGCAAGCTGACACCCTGGCCAGTCCGCCACTGCCGACTGCAACAGAATGTGAGCCTCCCCCCTCCACATCTGGGGCCTCAAGTCCCACCTTTGGTGCCCCTTGTTTTGGCTCTGAAACGAAATCAGGCCAGAGAGAGTGCACGTGAAGAGGAGGACGGCCACGAACCAGCTGGCAGAAGAGGGCAGCTCCCTGTTTTTGTCTCCCTGCCATTTCTATTGGTGCTGGCGGGCAGCCAAGAGTTCCCTCCTGACATGATGGATATGACAGGGCGGATGGCCCCCCTCCCCGCACCCCGCTCAGCTCCATTTATTCCTAATGTCTAATGCCGAGTCTGTTTTCGTCAGGAGATGCTGCAATCCAGACCCCTGTACTCAGTGAACAATTTATCTTATCCGAGAACAAATTAACCAAAGTACGCAATTAAGCGGAAGCGCTCAACCCGTTGTGTAGCTGTCTGGCGCTCGGGAGCTACTCCCGGGGCTGTGGCCTAGAGAACCAGTTTGGTGTAGTGATTAAGTGCCCGGACTCTTATCTGGGAGAACCGGGTTTGATTCCCCACTCCTCCACTTGCAATTGCTGGAATGGCCTTGGGTCAGCTATAGCTCTTGTAGGAGTTGTTCTTGAAAGAGCAGCTGCTGGAAGAGCCTTCTCAGCCCCACCCCCCTCAAAGAGTGTCTGTTGTGGGAGGGAAGACATAGGAGATTGTAAGCCGCTCTGAGTCTCTGATTCAGAGGGAAGGGTAGGGTATAAATCTGCAATTCTTCTTCTTCTGACCACTTTTCAACATGGCCATTGCATGTACTATTTTATTCCTTTTTATTGCATTTATATCCCGCCCTGCCCTAACAGGCTCAGGGCGGCTAACAACAATTAAAATAACAGTGTTCAAATCAAAGTACAATAAAATCATTAAAACATTTCAGCAGTTCCTACAACTTAAAATGTGTCGTACGGTTCCAGGTTCACTCGCCAGGATCCAGATGGCGGGTTTTGATTCTTATTGAGTGCCTCATGTAATGACGTTAAACAATCTTTATTTGGCACTCTGGATTTGTACTGGGATGGTTCAGGTGTTAATGCTGTGGGATGGTGGAACAGTGGCCCCCTCCCTGTTATTTGTTAAATGCCAGTTTAAACAATTCTGTCTTACAGGCTCCTGGAATTGTGGCAAGTCCCGCAGGGCCGTGATGTTATTGCGGAGGGTGTTCCACATAGCAGAGGCTACCACTGAAAAAGCTCATGATCTGATGGTGGCCAGTCGTGCTTCTTTTGACTCAGGGATTCATAAGGAGATTTTCAGTACTTGATCGAAGTGCTCTCTGAGGCTTTTATGGGGAGAGGCGGTCCTGGAGTTAGACGGGTCCCAGGCCATATAGGGCTTTAAAGGTCATAACCAGAACCTTGAAGCGAAGTCAGAATGCCACAGGCAACCAGTAAGAACGTAAGAACATGAGAAGCCATGTTAGATCAGGCCAATGGCCCATTCAGTCCAACACTCTGTGTCACACAGTGGCCAAAAACACCCAGGTGCCATCAGGAGGTCCATCAGTGGGGCCAGGACACTAGAAGCCCTCCCATTGTTGCCCCTCCCAAGCACCAAGAAGACAGACCATCACTGCCCCAGACATAAGAACATAAGAGAAGCCATGTTGGATCAGGACAATGGCCCATCCAGTCCAACACTCTGTGTCACACAGTGGCCAGAAATATAATATATATATATACTGTGGCTAATAGCCACTGATGGACCTCTGCTCCATATTTTTATCTAACCCCCTCTTGAAACTGGCTATGCTTGTAGCTGCCACCACCTCCTGTGGCAGTGAATTCCACATGTTAATCACCCTTTGGGTGAAGAAGGACTTCCTTTTGTCCGTTTTAACCTGACTGCTCAGCAATTTCATTGAATGCCCACGAGTTCTTGTATTGTGAGAAAGGTAGAAAAGGACTTCTTTCTCTGCTTTCTCCATCCCATGCATTATCTTGTAAACCTCTATCATGTCACCCCGCAGTCGACGTTTCTCCAAGCTAAAGAGCCCCAAGCGTTTTAACCTTTCTTCATAGGGAAAGTGTTCCAAACCTTTAATCATTCTAGTTGCCCTTTTCTGCACTTTTCCCAATGCTATAATATCCTTTTTGAGGTGCGGTGACCAGAATTGTACACAGTATTCCAAATGAGACCGCACCATCGATATATACAGGGGCATAATGATACTGGCTGATTTGTTTTTAGGGGTCCCAACCCTCCCGCCCTGGCGGGGGACCCCAGGATTTCCCCCCTCTTCCCCCGCTCCCCCCAAAAATGGAAGCGGGGGGAGAGGGGGGAAATGGCGAGCCGCCCCATCCCACAGCGTGCGAGGCCGCCACGCCGCTGCCGCCCCCTTCCCGTCCAGTGAGGCCGCAGGCGGCGGGCCCGCCGGCGCCCAGCAGCAGGAGGAGGCGGCGGCGGTGGCGGAGGAGCTGTCGGCCAAGGGCCTCGCTGGCTGGCGGCGTTGGCAGCACAGCCCCGCCAGCACCAGCGCGGCAGCGCCGGAAGCAGCACCTCGGCAGCGCCGTAGGCAGCTCCTCGGCCTCCAGCGTTGGCAGCACAGCCCCGCCAGCACCAGCGCGGCAGCGCCGGAGGCCGAGGAGGAGGCCCCGAGCCCCCGGCCCCGCTCTCCATGCCCACGCCACCGCCCTGCTTCACCCAGGCTTCCAGCCTCAGGCAGGGCTGAGGGGCGGGGAGGACGAGCGGGAGGAGGAGGAAGGGACAGCTTCCTCCTCAGGCGGCGGCTGCGGCGCAGGAACCTGCGGCTGCGGCGCTTGTCACAGCCTTGATCTTGGCTCCACCCCTAACATCTCCTGGCTCCACCCCCAAAGTCTCCTGGCTCCACCCCCAAAGTTCCCAGGTATTTTTTCAATTGGACTTGGCAACCCTATTTTTTTCAATTCCCTTCCTAAGAATTCCCAGCATGGCGTTGGCCATTTTTATTGCAATCGCATACTGTCTTGCCATTTTCAGTGAGTTATCTACCATGACCCCAAGATCTCTCTCTTGGTCAGTCTCTGCCAGTTCACACCCCATCAACTTGTATTTGTAGCTGGGATTCTTGGCCCCAATGTGCATTACTTTGCACTTGGCCACATTGTGGCCACATTGCCACATTGACGCCCACTCACCCAGCCTCAACAGATCCCTTTGGAGTGCCTCAAAACAGTTCCAGCGTGGGTTGAATGTGCTCTCGTAAAGGTAGCTCCATTAGCAACCTAGCAGCCACATTTTGCTCCTGAAGAAAGGTTGAAGGGGTATGTTTAGCCTGGAGAGGAGGTGGCTGAGAGGTGATATGATCACCATCTTCAAATACTTGAAGGGTTGTCATATAGAGGATGGTGTGGAATTGTTTTCTGTGGCCCGGAAGGTAGGGCCAGAACCAATGGGTTGAAATTAAATCAAAAGAGTCAAAAATTAAATCAAAAGAGTCTCCGTCTCAACATTAGGAAGAACTTCCTGACTGTTAGAGTGGTTCCTCAGTGGAACAGGCTTCCTTGGGAGGTGGTGGGCTCTCCTTCCTTGGAGGTTTTGAAACAGAGGCTAGATGGCCACCTGACAGCAGTGAGGATCCTGTGAATTTAGGGGGAGGTATTTGTGAGTTTCCTGCATTGTGCAGGGGGTTGGACTAGATGACCCTGGAAGTCCCTTCCAACTCTATGATTCTATGAACCCCTGTTTACAGAAAAACACACACACAGGAAAAAAAAATCCAGGAAAGTTGTAAACATGCACGGAATGTATAGTTGTCAGCTGGGAAGGCAAACTAAAATGACATTTTCAAGTCTACAGAATCGGGGTATGGGGATCATTTTGCCAGATCGGTTCAAAAACTAGCCTAACCCAGAATACTGCCCCTCAACAGTATTTCTGTGGCCCCAGAAGGTAGGACCAGAACCAATGGGTTGAAATTAAATCAAAAGAGTTTCCAGCTCAACATTAGTAGAAGAACTTCCATGATGGTTAGAGCTGTTCCTCAGTGGAACAAGTTTCCTCAGGAGGTGGTGGGCTCTCCTTCCTTGGAGGTTTTTAAGCAGAGGCCAGATGACAGAAATGAAGATCCTGTGAAATTAGGGGGAGGTGTTTGTGAATTTCCTGCATTATGCAGGGGGTTGGACTAGATGACCCTGGGTGTCCCTTCCAACTCTATGATTCTATGTAAGGTTGCCAACCTTCAGGCAGTACAAAATAGAGCACAATCACTGAAATAAGCAATGCTTTATGATAAACTAGTTATCTTAATTGGATTTATATGAACACCTTATCACACCATAAGAAATACACCCAGTACAGCTTTTAAAAAGTCAGTGACAAATAGCTTCCGTAGTCCTGTGGTATACTGAAGTAGACGGTCTCTTTAAACTGAAAAGTTTTGGCTGGGGAATCTAAAGAAGAAGCAAGAAAGTATTGGATGAAATGGTATGCTTAGTTGGATATTCAAAACTCTTAAGATTCTCTGATGTGAACTGATTTTTTTTTTTTTGCTTTTTCCCTGTATTTTATATTATAAAATTTACCTTTACTGGAATTGTCAAAATTATTAGATAATAACAAAAGACTTATACTATAAAATTTTAAAATGGATTATATACAGCTTAGACAAAATAATATGGGGCAATTTATGCAAAGAAAATATTGTAGAATCATCCTTGCGTTTTCTGAAAGTATTTTATGTAAAATAAGGTCAGAATGTATTGTGCTTTTATCTTTCTTTTTCTGTTATCCTTAACCCCCCCCCCCCATTTTTTCTGAAACTAATAAAACTTTTGAAAACTGGTAAACGGAAAAGTTTTTAAGCTGTGCCATGCGTTAGGGTTTGTAGAATCTTTCAGGCTCAAGTGCCGTGTTCTACTGGAGAAAGTTTTCCTTCCAGACGTTTCGTTCTCAGCTGCGGAGAACATCCTCAGTGGCGTTGCAGCCGGAGCAGGCGCTCAGACCTTCTTGGCTGCTGTGCATTGAGTCATTGTGCATTGTGCCAGGCATGTTATGAAGGGAAAAGACATTTCCAATGTTCTGCTGATGGTCACTGAAGATTCCAAAGCAGTAGAAAAAGACAGTAATTCCACAGGAAAAGATCACAGGAGAGGATGAAAGAACTTGCCAAATCTAGACTTTTGTGGCAGTTTTGCAATCTTCATCTGCTCTCTCTCTCTTGTGTACATGGAGCCATGTAAATAAATACCATACCATACCAAACCTTTAATGGCATAATAGATTCAGATAAAAATACACAGAATATAAAAATTTAAACATTGGAGATAAAATCAAAATAAAACCGAGCTTACAGATACATTCAAACATGGTCAGAATTAAATTTAAGGATGTCAGCCAGAAATTTTGCCACAGCCTCACTAACCACCCCCTCAGTATCACTCAATAAATAATAACAGGGTGGCAGAATAGACAAATCTGGAGAAAAAGAAAGCTTGCCAAATAAATCTTTACGGAGGTTATGGTAAAAAGAACAATCAAGCAATATATGCTGGATTGAGTCAGGGGTATTCGCTCCACAGGAGCAAAGTCTGTCGGCTAAAGGGACTCGCTGATATCTCCCTTGTAAAACTTTGGAGGGAAACGCGTTTAGTCTGGCCAACATAAATGCCCTGCGATGACTTGGAGTGGTTAGGTCTGATAGATAATTGGGCATTTTGCCACAAAAAGCATAAAGACCTAAGGAAGCTGGAGAGCAAGTATAAGGGAGAGTTGGCCGTAATTTCGTTTCCTCCAATTCCCACAGTCTCAGTTTAATACATCTGAAGATATATGACTCTTCAGAGGTAGAAAAATCATCTACCTCTAACCCCAATTGATTGAGTTTAGACAGAAGCACTGCTGTCCAGGACGAAATATATGGGTCTCTTTTCATACAATCAAGAAGGCTGTTGGGATCTGTTCTAAAATGAATTTTGAGCCAGAATTTAAACACTGCAATCCAGGCTTTTGTCTCCACCAAAGACTGACCCACTTCAGAGCAGAGAGCAAAGTAGGACACACATTTTGGCAAACCAAGAATTTGTCTAAAGAATGAGGCTTGAATGCCCTCCACTTTCCTGGTAAAAGCTGAGATCCATATAGGGATACCATAGAGGATTTGGGCAAGCGTTTTGGCTTTGAATACTTTAATAGCTGCTGGAACTAATTGGTTGCCCCTTGCAAAGAAAAACTGTTTAATTTGAGCAGCTGAACACTTAGCCAAGTTGATGGTGTTGTTACGATGTGAAACCCAGCTTAACTTGTGGTTAAAAGTGATCCCCAAGTATTTAAAATTTTTTGTTTGCTCGATTGTTGAATTGCCAATAAACCATCTCTGTGGGCCCCAGCAATTTGAAAAGACAACTACTTTAGATTTGGTATAATTGATAGTAAGTGAATTACAATTACAGTAGTCATAAAAGGCGTTCAAATACCTTTGCAGGCCCACTCTTGTACAAGAGAGGATGGTAGTGTCATCGGCATAAAGTAATAAGGGGACCGCTTGGCCTGCAAGTTTAGGCGGATGACCATTGATAGGGGTCAAAAATTGTGCCAGGTCAGTTAAAAATAAATTAAAAAGATGTGGGGCCAGCACACAACCTTGTTTTACCCCCTTTAACACTGGGATTTTACTAGTCAAGTCACCGCTAGAAGAAAATTTCACTTGGCAAAAGGTATTAGAATGAAGTTTCCTCAAGAGAAACAGCAAACGAGGGTCCATTCCCAGGTAACCTAGCTTGATCCATAGTTGGGCTCTATCTATTGAATCAAAAGCACCCTTCAAATCGATGAAGGCAGCATATAATTTTTTTGACCCGGTATGCATATATTTTTCAGCAAGGAAGGCCAGAGTGCAGCAGTGATCCATAGCAGATTTGCCTTTGGAGAAGCCAATCTGTTCAGGACCTATGATGTTGCCTAGGCGCATCCAGTCAGTTAATCGGAGTTCTAAATGTTTTGCATACAATTTGCCCACTATAGATAATAAACTAATGGGGCGGAAGTTTTCTGGTAACTCCAACCCCCCCTTTTTGTATATTGGGATAATTATAGAGTCAAGCCAAGAGTCAGGGATGGAGCCATGCAGATCGATAAAAGAGAACAATTTTGCAAGGGGCAAGAGCCACCAATCGGCAAACTTTGTGAATACCTCAGCGGGAAGGCCATCAGGGCCAGGTGCTTTACCCGCTTTTAAATCCTTCAATAACTCACTGATTTCCTCTAGAGTTACTGGAGGCCAGACCGGCATATCAGTAACTGAGGGGTTTGCTAAGATAGGAGGGGATACACATGGGGCAGCAAAAATGTTAGAGAAGTAATCAACCCATGTTTGCTCAGAGATATTTGGGTCAGTAGCAGAATTGTTTTTTAGATTACCTGAAATGATTCTCCAGAAGGCCTTATTATCGTTAGATTTTATCGAGTGGTAAAGTTGGTCCCATTTATTCTGAAAGAAAGCTTTCTTTTTGGATGTAGTAAGCTCCAGGTAGGCTGTCTTGTAAGCAATGTAGGCCTTAATTTTTGATTGGTCTTTGGAGTGACAAGCCTCTTTAAAATGAGCTCTCAGTTCTTGTTTCCAAGCTAAACAATCTGTATCGAACCAGCTGGAGAAACTAGACCTAGACAAGATCACCGGTTTAGCTTTGGCACTACAATAATCAATTAATAATGAAAATCCTGAAAGGATTGAATCATCTGAATTGGAATTTATGATTGAATCCCTTAATCTGCATAGCGCTTCAGAGCCAAAGAGGGAAGAAAACTCCCTTTCTAGGGCCGGGGACCACTTGATTTTTTTTAGAACATTCTCAGGGGCCTTCATGGATTGGGAAGGTGATACCATATTAACCTCCAGATCCAATCGTAGGGATAGAGTTAGGGGCAGGTGGTCACTTTCTGTGCGCGGATCGATGTAAAAGTTATCGATAGATGACAGAAGGTTGGGTGAGCCCACACAAAAATCTATCACACTGCAACCCCTTGTGGAAAAAAAAGTAAAGTCATTTGCAGCTGGAAATTTGGAGAGACCATTAAATATTATAACATTGTGCGCTATGCAGAATTCAATTAATCTAAGACCCGCCTTATTGGTTAAAGTATCTTTAGAACAACGGGGTAAACATAGTTGTAGTGGAGGGGATTCAACCGCTTCAAAGCCAAAATGAGAGATCCATTTCTGATTGTTACTGCCTATCCGAGCATTAAAATCGCCAAAAATCATGAGCTGAGCAGTATGGAATTTCCTAGACAAAGACGTCACATAGTCAGAAAATTTCTCCCAGACAGCATCAAACTCCAGCTCACCATTAGAAGGGGCTAAATAAACATTAATCATGATTAGGGTCAGTGCTGGGGAGGACAGCAATAAAGCCTGGGCAATTGGCGGGCAAGGATCCAAGAGGATCACCTTAAATGGTAAGCTGGATTTCACCAAAGCAGCCATGCCTGCTTTACTGCGACCTTTAGAGTGAGATCTATAAGCGGGGAGATTAAAAACTTTAAAATCCGTCAGTCTAAAACTGTCTTCTGCCCATGTTTCCTGAAGGAAGACACAATCAAAGGATTTCAAAAAGTCCAAAAAATCTGAGTCATTCGCTTTACTCTTCCACCCAGCAATGTTCCAGGAGATGATGTGGATCTTCCTTGTGGCTTCCCTAGCTGGTAGTCAATCGATAATGGATATCCTTTCTAGAACCCTGGAGTCATCAGTGAAAATACAACCATTATGTTGGGGTGCCCTTGAGCCAGTTAGAGAGAGTTCCATAGACAGATCAATTAAGTCAGCTGATGGGGGACAAGGGGGCAGGGGGTTGCTTGCAGGATCTAGGTTGATTGAAGGAACTGATTTCCCCGGCTCTAAAGACCTTTGCAGCTGCAGCTTAGTACCTTCAAGTCTTATGAGTATCGCCTGTTGATCTTTTGCTGGAAGACTCCCAAATGACTGCAAAAGGTCATCTTCTAATGAAACATTAAGGGGACTATGCGTCACATCCATAGAGGGCTGCACTGATGACTCATTATGCAACTCGGGGTTTGCTTGGGACTGACCAGATCTGGATACCTTAAGACACATTGCAGCCTTATATTTTGCCGCTGAAGATGATGCGTTCTTCAAGAGATGGGGATTACTTCGTGTCCTGACCCCTGCGGACAGGTTAGGCAGCAGAGCATTAGTTTGAGAGTTAATAAAAGATCGAACAGGGAAAACCCCCTTTGACCATAGGTAATTCTTTCGCCTCAGAATTAGTGAAGGAATGTTGGAGGATTGAAAGGTAAGCAGAATCCTCTGCATTTGAGACTGATCATTAAGAGATTCAATGGTAATCAAGTCAATTTTGTGATAGTTCAGATGAAGAAGTTCACAGAGATGGGATTTAGCTAAAAGTTTACTTCTCCAGCATGGGGTCTTCCTGCCATAAGGACAAACAGTGATGCAAACCTTATTGGGCTGTAGAACCAATTGTTGCACGTTCCTTTTAAGGCCCACGCTGACCTTAGACTCCGTAAAGGAGCTCCGGGGATCAACCTCCTGAGTTGCAGACGGACATCGCTTTAAAGGGGCTAGAGCTCCAATAGAGGTATCATCCAGCTGGGCTAAGTAGACTTTATCCATTGACACTGATAGTCTCTTTAGTTCTAAAGAAAGCTTAGGTTCTTAGGTCTGGTGCGATGATGCTCTGAATTCTTGGTGTTTGAGGGGGGGCAACAGTGGGACAGCTTCTGGAGTTCTGGCCCCACTGGTGGACCTTCTGATGGCACCTGGGGTTTGGACGCTGTGTGACACAGAGTATTGGATTGGATGGGCCACTGGCCTGATCCAACATGGCTTCTCTTATGTTCTTATGTGACACAGAGTGTTGGACTGGATGGGCCACTGGCCTGATCCAACAGGGCTTCTCTTATGTTCTTATGTGACACAGAGTGTTGGACTGGATGGGCCATTGGCCTGATCCAACAGGGCTTCTCTTATGTTCTTATGTGACACAGAGTGTTGGACCGGATGGGCCATTGGCCTGATCCAACGTGGCTTCTCTTATGTTCTTATGTGACACAGAGTGTTGGACTGGATGGGCCACTGGCCTGATCCAACGTGGCTTCTCTTATGTTCTTATGTGACACAGAGTGTTGGACCGGATGGGCCATTGGCCTGATCCAACGTGGCTTCTCTTATGTTCTTATGTGACACAGAGTGTTGGACTGGATGGGCCACTGGCCTGATCCAACAGGGCTTCTCTTATGTTCTTATGTGACACAGAGGGTTGGACTGGATGGGCCACTGGCCTGATCCAACAGGGCTTCTCTTATGTTCTTATGTGACACAGAGTGTTGGACCGGATGGGCCATTGGCCTGATCCAACGTGGCTTCTCTTATGTTCTTATGTGACACAGAGTGTTGGACTGGATGGGCCACTGGCCTGATCCAACAGGGCTTCTCTTATGTTCTTATGTGACACAGAGGGTTGGACTGGATGGGCCATTGGCCTGATCCAACATGGCTTCTCTGATGTTCTTATGTGACACAGAGTATTGGATTGGATGGGCCACTGGCCTGATCCAACATGGCTTCTCTTATGTTCTTAGCCCATTGTGCTGAGTGCCCTGGAGGAAGGATGAATACACCTGTGATACTTACAGTTGCCAACTCTGGGCTAAAAATTCCTGGAAATTTGGGGGCAGACACTCAGGAAGGTGGATTTGGGGAGGGGAGGGAGGGACCCGAGCAGAGTATAGTAGTATAGCCTCCACCCTCCAAAGCAGCGGTGTTCTCCAGAGGAACTGATCTTTGTAGTCAGCTGCAATTCTGAGAGATCTCCAGATCATATCTGGATGCTGTTGATCCACTAAAGATTGGGTTTGGCTATGACACTAACAGGGTGGAAATGGAACCCCTAAACATACCTGACCAACACAGTGTTGATATGAGTCCAGTGGTCCATCTAGTCCAGCATCCTGTCTCACTCAGTGGCCAACCAGTTCCTCTGGAGGCCCATCAACAAGGCAGAAAGGCTGAGGCCTGACCCGATAAGAATACAAGAAGAGCCCTGCTGGATCAGAGCAGTGGTCCATCTAGTCCAGCTTTAGGGCTGCCAAGTTCCAGGGTCGGGTGGGGGTTCTCCCGCCCTGGAGGTTCCCAACCCACCAGCCCACATTGGGCGGTGGGGGGATCTTCCCTTGATGTCTCCGGCATGATGACATCACTTGGAAGTGATGTTATCATGCCGGCAATGTTGTGCGCTGACCATGAGATTTTTGTAACAAATGTCAATACCCCTGAACAGCATACTCAAGGTTGCTACAGCACAGACAGTGTCTCCACATTTTGATGCAATAATTCAGAGCAAGAGGTGTCAGTTATCAGAAACTGTTAAGTAAACAAAATATTGCAGGAGTGCTAATCTTTTAAGCATATTTTATTTTTAAGGTTTTTTTAAAAAAAATAAGAATTTAATTATGTTTGTCTATGTCCTTTATCAAGTTTGTATCTCCACTACAAACCTGATAAAGGGCATAGGATGCTGAAGCTGAAGCTCAAATACTTTGACCACCAAATGGCGAACCTGGGCAGTATAATTAAAAGTAGAGACATCACCCTGCCGACAAAAGTCTGTATAGTCAAAGCAACGGTATTCCCAGTAGTCATGTATGGCTGTGAGAGCTGGACCATAAGGAAGGCCGAGCGCAGAAGAATAGATGCTTTTGAGATGCGGTGCTGGAGAAGACTCTTGAGAGTCCCTTGGACTGCAAGAAGATCCAATCAGTCAGTCCTAAGGGAAATCAACCCAGACTGTTCCCTGGAAGGTCAGATGCTGAAGCTGAAGCTCAAATACTTTGGCCACCGAATGAGAAGGGAGCACTCACTGGAGAAGACTCTTGAGAGTCCCTTGGACTGCAAGAAGATCCAATCAGTCAGTCCTAAGGGAAATCAACCCAGACTGTTCCCTGGAAGGTCAGATGCTGAAGCTGAAGCTCAAATACTTTGGCCACCCAATGAGAAGGGAGCACTCCCTGGGGAAGACCCTGATGGTGGGAAAGACAGAAGGCAAAAGAAGAAGGGGACTGTAACGTACTCAGATGGGAGACGCAAGTAGGGCAACATTCTTTATTAGGAGCACGTTGCAAGAGAGAGAACACGCGGGCCGTGCCCCGCTTATATACAATATCCCGGAACAACCTCCCTGGCTGGCCAGCCCAATCCTGGCCAGTTAAACTTCCCGCCACAGCCTGTGATGGGTGGGGTGATTCGCGCCCTGTGTGGAGTCGCCTGGGGGCAGCCCAGTCGCCTCTGCACATGGCTGCGTTTGCTTGGTCTATCGTCCTTGCGTTATATCGTAATGGCATCCTAGCGATACACTACAGGGACGGCAAAAGATGAGACGGCTGGGCAGCATTACTGGTGTAACAAACACGAATTTGAGCAGACTTTGGAGGATGGTGGAAGACAGGAGGGCCTGGCGTGACTTGGTCCATAGGGTCGCAAAGAGTCAGACTCTACTGTGCGACCGAACAACAAAAAATGCGACGGAACAACAACCAAAATCACTAGCTGGCATTACATTTTATGACACTCGTGGCCCGGCCCGACAAGGTCTCATTTACGTTACATCCGGCCCTCAAGACAAATGAGTTCGACACCCCTGGTATGGATCCTCTGGGTACTTATAGGCTCCTGTCCAAAAGATACCTTGGATTCATAGCGATTGGGGACAAAGCCAGCAAGTGTGACACCCCCCCCTCCTTCTTCTGCCCGCCTTGTGTTCATTTCTGCCAGGAATGAATGGCTGAATCAGGCTAATAAGGCCAGGATCCATGTAATTCCTCACTGTGGCTTTTTTCTAATATGACATCCTTCGGAATGAGGTGCCAGATGGAATGTGCTCGCTGCCAGGCAGGAAGATAAAGGCCTGGAGACAATTAGCTGGAGAGTTCTGAATTATAGCCGCCAACTTCTTTCTCCTTCCCCGGGGGGCTTTCCAGGGGCGTCAGCCGCCCTGAGGGATTCTGTATCTCTTGACATCTCATTTCTCTTTCTCCCCCCAGGGCCTCTGTCGAGCCCTCTTGCTCTGGCCAGACCCGCAATGACCCACAACCACGCGCCACGGGAATGGGATGAAACTGGCGACCGTGTTGAATAATAAGTCGATGAAAAAAACGCCAAATGAAATTACTGGCATTTCCCCCAAAGCTTCAGGAAAAAAGGATCTGTGCCAAGAAAAAAAAATGATGGGGAAAAAATATAATGAGTACCTCTGGGACTGTTAAGGGTTTCTTTCTGCAAAAATGAGCTTGACAACGTCCGGAGTGGGATTTATATGAAGGGCAGATTGAATTCTGGAGGCCATCTGGTATCTGTCGAGCTGCCTTTGTCGGCTACACTTTTTGTGCAAGTTCCATCTCGGCACTTTAAAATGTGTAGGATGGAAAGAGGCAGTCGGGACTTGTGGAAGGCGTTTGCTGGTGTTCCGGACCTGAGTTCGAATCCACTCTAGGCAACAAAGCTCACTGAGTAGTCAAGTCGCTGCCTCTCAGCCTAATCTCCTTCCCTCGCTAGAAGTACTAACAGTTTGCATTTCCTCACCCCCTTGCACATTTTAGTTACTTCAGTCACACCTCTATAACTTCCTGTGACATTTGCTTATCTACATAGTTGGGTGTAGTGGTTGGGTGCGGGGACTCTTATCTGGGAGAACCAGGTTTGATTCCCCACGCCTCTACTTGCAGCTGCTGGAAGAGCCTTGGGTCAGCCATAGCTCTGGCAGGGGTTGTCCTTGAAAGGGCAGCGGCTGGGAGAGCCCTCTCAGCCCCACCCACCTCACAGGGTGTCTGCTGTGGGGAAGGAAGATAAAGGAGATTGTGAGCTGCTCTGAAACACTGAGATTTTGAGTGGAGGGCAGGATATAAATCCAATATCTTCTTCTACCTCACAGGGTGTCTGTTGTGTGGGGGAGGAGGGTAAAGGAGATTGTGAGCCGCTCTGAGACTCTTTGGAGTGGAGGGCGAGATATAAATCCAATATCTTCATCTATCTCACAGGATGTCTGTTGTGGGGGGGAGGAGGGTAAAGGAGATTGTGAGCCACTCTGAGACTCTTCGGAGTGGAGGGCGGGATATAAATCCAGTATCTTCATCTACCTCACAGGGTGTCTGTTGTGGGGAAGGTGTCAAGCATGCGGTTTCAATGACGAGTCAAGTTTGCTACAAAGCTACTTTTATTGATAGACCAATACTTTCAGTGTTACAGATTCTTGAGAGTGATGCTAAAGATACATTGATACAATACTTTTAAGGCATACTTCAAAAGGATTCCAAAAGGTGGGGGAGAGGGATGCGCTCTCACACATAAACTATGATAAATATCTACATTCTCATGGTGTTATCAGGACTCCGTCCTTGCTTTCCCCAGATGTGTTGCACTCCCTAACAGGAAAGAGCCAGAGCTTCCTTTGCCCAGTTCCCTGGATCGCACGGGAGAGATACAAAGAAAGCACCTTTAAGACCAACAAATCAGCTGAGACTCCCCCCCTTGGGGAAGAAGGGGGGGGAGGAGGAACAGCATGCTTTGGCAGGGTCTCTCAATCACACTGCAGAGCTACTGAGCCAAGCCTCTCTTCCTCCCCCTCCTGGTCCCCTAGGAAAGGAAGGAAACAGCCAGAGCTTCCTTTGCCCAATTCCCTGGATCGCACGGGAAAGATACAAAGAAAGCACCTTTAAGACCAACAAATACTAATGTTTTAAGAGGGGTTTGTTTTTAGTTTTTTTTTTTTTAAAAATCTTTAATTGTGTTTGTCTGTGGTTTTTATAAAGTATATATCTCTCTCTCCTACCTGGCGTTACATTTTATGACACACACGGCCCGGCCTGAGGAAGTCTGGTTTATGTCAGATCCAGGTCTCATAACAAAGGAGTTCGACACCCCTCTCAATGTCTCATTAAGACTTGCGCTTTTTTCCAGTTCTGTTTTTGATTTCTGAATGGTCCTGCAACCATAATCCTATTGCATTGATCATCGGATGTTCCATCTGCATCGACTGTGACATCTGCCTTGAGTCCAAGTGAGAAAGCTGAATTGTGATCAGGGGTGGAATTCTAGCAGGAGCTCCTTTGCATATTAGGCCACACATTCCTGATGCAGCCAACCCTCCAAGAGCTTACGAGGCTCTTTTTGAACATAAGAACATAAGAGAAGCCATGTTGGATCAGGCCAATGGCCCATCCAGTCCAACACTCTGAGTCACATAAGAACATAAGAGAAGCCATGTTGGATCAGGCCAATGGCCCATCCAGTCCAACATTCTGTGTCACATAAGAACATAAGAGAAGTCATGTTGGATCAGGCCAATGGCCAATCCAGTCCAACACTCTGTGTCACATAAGAACATAAGAGAAGCCATGCTGGATCAGGCCAATGGCCCATCCAGTCCAACATTCTGTGTCACATAAGAACATAAGAGAAGTCATGTTGGATCAGGCCAATGGCCCATCCAGTCCAACATTCTGTGTCACATAAGAACATAAGAGAAGTCATGTTGGATCAGGCCAATGGCCAATCCAGTCCAACACTCTGTGTCACATAAGAACATAAGAGAAGCCATGCTGGATCAGGCCAATGGCCCATCCAGTCCAACACTCTGTGTCACATAAGAAAAGTCATGTTGGATCAGGCCAATGGCCCATCAAGTCCAACATTCTGTGTCACATAAGAACATAAGAGAAGTCATGTTGGATCAGGCCAATGGCCCATCCAGTCCAACACTCTGTGTCACAGAACAACATAAGAGAAGCCATGTTGGATCAGGCCAATGGCCCATCCAGTCCAACACTCTGTGTCACACAGTGGCCAATACACACACACATACTGCGGCTAATAGCCACTGATGGACCTCTGCTCCATATTTTTATCCAATCCCCTCTTAAAGCTGGCTATGCTTGTAGCTGCCACCACCTCCTGTGGCAGTGAATTCCACACGTTAATCACCCTTTGGGTGAAGAAGGACTTCCTTTTATCCGTTCTAACCCGACTGCTCAGCAATGTCATCGAATGCCCACGAGTTCTTGTATTGTGAGAAAGGGAGAAAAGTACTTCTTTCTCTACTTTCTCCATCCCATGCATAATCTTGTGAATCTTTTTGGTAAGCTCTTGGCTACATCAAGGGGTTGTGGTCTAATATGCAAAGAAGCTCCTGCTAGAATTCCACCCCTGATTGCGATGAAAAGAAAATAAAGGTGACATGAAGAACCTTCACTGGAGATCCCACAGAGCCGCTGCTGGTCGAAGTAGGCAATACTGACTTTGATGGACCGGTATAGGAAGGCAGCTGCATGGATTCGTATTATAATATAGTGGGTTCCACGCAACGATGAGGCGAGGCGGTAGTGATCGTAGCTCTTTTATTAGATACAGCATAGTATAGCGCTGCATGCAAAAGCCTGCAAGACTGGGCCAACGGGACCAACTATATATACACTCAGGGTTCCCGCGCTAGCACGCTATTGGTGCGTTCAAACCAGCAGGAGGCTCGTGATTGGAGCAGGGCAGCGGGCATTTGAATCCTGCTGCCTATTGTTGCTGAGTCCCCAAGCTCCGCCCTATGTTCATTGCCCTTGTCATTTTGTTCCCCACACGGAGCACTCCCACCGAATACACACAATAAACATTCAATTGAGTTTTCTGCTGCTTCAGAAGAACCTGAGAGCAATGACTTTAATGCGCTCTTGAATTAACGTATAATGCGGGGGGGATGCAAAAGTCATCTGCAATGCAAATTCTGGATCCTTTCATCCTGGATGATAAATCCGGTAACGCTTGCCGTTTGGCTCCTGCAATTAAATTTCACAGGCATTTGCCCGCTCTCCAAACAATAATGAACAGGCACATGGCCGTACATGAAGCTGCCCAGGGCTCTTTTTTTGTAGCAGGAATTTCTTTACGTATTAGGCCAGACCCCCCCCCCCCCCCACGTAGCCAATCCTCCAAGAGCTTACACAGGGGTGTCAAACATGTGGCCTGGGGGTCGAACCAGGCCCCCAGAGGGCTCCTGCCAGGACCCGAGCAATTGGCTGTTTTCTGCTTCCTTCTCCCTCTCTCTTGCTTCCTTCTGCATCACAGCTTGGTTTGCAAGGCTTGCTCAATCGCACAGGAGCTACAGAGCAAAGCCTCTATTTTCTCCATTGGCTGAGGCTCCTCCCTTGGGGAGGAAGGGGTGGGGAGGAGTGTTTGCTTTGCCAGGCTCTCTCGATCGCACAACAGGGCTACTGGGCCGAGCCTCTCTTCCTTCTATTGGCTGAGGCTCCTCCCACTCCTGGTCTCCTGGGGAAGGAAGGACAGCGCTCCTTTGCTCAATTCCCTGGATCCCACGGGAGAGATATAAAGAAAGCACCTTTAAGACTAAAGAGTGTTAAACGTTTTAAACATCTTTTAAGTTTTTTTATAAAGTTTATACTTCTGCTAGCTGGCATTACATTTATGATCCGCATGGCACAGCCCGACATGTTCTCATTTATGTCAGATCCGGCCCTCATAACAAATAAGTTTGACACCCCTGGCTTACAGGGCTCTTAGTACAGCCCTGGAGAGCTGCTGCCAGTCTGAGCAGGCAATGCTGATCTTAATGGACCGAGGGTTTAGTTCAGTATAAGGCCGCATCACAGAAAGAGTCATGGCTGAATGCGACAACATCTGCCTGGCATGCAGAAGGTCCCAGGTTCAACCCCTGGCATCTCCAGACAAAAGGACCAGGTAGCAGGTGGTATGAAAGATCTTCCCCGGAGAGCTGCTGCCAGTCTGAGTAGGCAATGCTGACTTTGGTGGCCCAAGGGCCAGGCGCAGCGGGAGGGAGATTCGTGTTAGTGGGCGGCCTCCTTCTCTCCCACCCTGTGCTGAAAGCCGAATCGTGAAAAACACCCGGTACCTTTAAACATTCCCCATCAGACGGCCGTCCTCTCACACAATTTAGGGACCCCAGAAGCAGGGATTGGAAATGAGCAGGACTTTTCAGGTAGCAGTAACTCCTTTGCATATTAGGCCGCACCCCCCTGATGTAGCCAATCTTCCTGGAGCTTACAGTAGGCCCTGTACTAAGAGCCCTGTAAACTCTTGGAGGATTGGCTACATCAGGGGTTAGGGTTGCCAAGTCCTAATCAAGAAATATCTGGGGACTTTGGGGGTGGAACCAGGAGACATTGGGAGTGGAGCCAGGAACAAGGGTGTGACAAGCACAATTGAACTCCATAGGGAGTTCTGGCCATCACATTTAAAGGGACAGCACACCTTTTTAAATGCCTTCCTTCCATAGGAAATAATGAAGGATAGGGGCACCTTCTTTTGGAGCTCATAGAATTGGATCCTCTGGTCCAATCGTTTTGAAACTTGGGAGGTATTTTGGAGAGAGGCACTAGATGCTATACTGAAAGTTTGGTGCCCCTACCTCAAAACACAGCCCCCCCCCCCAGAGTCCCCGATACCCGCAGATCAATTCCCCATTATTCCCTAAACCTGCCTGAGATCTAGAGCTGTGGTGGCAGAGCTTCCCCCGCTGGCCAGCTGGCTGGGGGCAGGGGGAAGCCTGTAAAACCAGGGGATCCCCCGCTGGGACCTGGGGATTGGGAAGCCTATCAGGGGTGGAATTCTAGCAGGAGCTCCTTTGCCTATTAGGCCACACACCCCTGATATAGCCAATCCTCCAAGAGCTTACAAGGCTCTTTTTTGTAAGGGCCTGGAGGATTTAATGCCTTCTGCGGCCTGGGACCAACATACCTGTGGGACCGTCTCCTCCCATATATGCCCGGGAGGTCTATGTTCGGCCTCCCAACATCTGTTGGCTGTCCCCAGCCCAAGAGAAGCCCACCTTGCCTCAACTAGGGCCAGGGCTTTTTCAGTCCTGGCCCCGATCTGGTGGAATCAGCTCCCTATTGAGATCCAGGCACTACCTGGCTTATTAGCCTTCCGTAGCGCCTGTAAAACGGAGCTGTTCGGCCAGGCTTTGAGTTGAGGCTGCGGGCGTCTCTTCTTGATCTGGTTGGCCTCCCTGGCCAGCACTGTGCTATGAAACAGAATAATATCTGCCATCTCTGTGGGATAGCATGATGGGAGACAGCCAGGCTGGGCAATGTGGGATTATGGTAAATTTTTCTGGGTGCTTCACCCTGAGCCCTACGGGGAACGGGCAGAATAGAAATATACTAAAATAAATAAATTGGCCACATTGGGGGTGTGGCCTAATATGCAAAGGAGCTCCTGCTAGACTTCCACCCCTGGTTACATCATAGAGGTGTGGCCTAATATGCAAAGGCACTCCTGCTAGAATTCCACCCCTGGTTACATCATAGAGGTGTGGCCTAATATGCAAAGGCGCTCCTGCTAGAATTCCACCCCTGGTGACATCATAGAGGTGTGGCCTAATATGCAAAGGCACTCCTGCTAGAATTCCACCCCTGGTGACATCATAGAGGTGTGGCCTAATATGCAAAGGTGCTCCTGCTAGAATTCCACCCCTGGTTACATCATAGAGGTGTGGCCTAATATGCAAAGGAGCTCCTGCTAGAATTCCACCCCTGGTGACTTCAGAGAGGTGTGGCCTAATATGCAAAGGAGCTCCTGCTAGAATTCCACCCCTGGTGACTTCAGAGAGGTGTGGCCTAATATGCAAAGGAGCTCCTGCTAGAATTCCACCCCTGGTGACTTCAGAGAGGTGTGGCCTAATATGCAAAGGCGCTCCTGCTAGAATTCCACCCCTGGTTACATCAGAGACGTGTGGCCTAATATGCAAAGAAGCTCCTGCTAGAATTCCACCCCTGGTGACTTCAGAGAGGTGTGGCCTAATATGCAAAGGAGTTCCTGCTACCAAAAAAGCCCTAGAAAGGAGACAAGTCCCTCAGGGACGGATCCTTTGCCTGTTCCCCCCAGTGGTACTTAACAAGGTAAACCAACCCACCAGACGTCTTTCCTCTTCCTGCCTGATACAGTAGCTGAGGGGGGAAAGGGGCTTTTGCTCCAGCTGCAGCAGCTTCTCCTTTGTGCGCCTTTGATGAATGGGTCACCTGGAAGCGAAGCTCTGACTCCTTTTGTAATTGATGTCAGTGGAGGAGCCTTCTGTGGCATTTCAGATGAATGGAGGCCCAGAGGTAGTTCCAGGCGGCGGGAATGAATCATGCCGCTCGACGCTGTGTACACCACTTCAGCCGCTCAAGCACCCCTGCTGGAATCAGCTGGTAGCTTTCCAGCTCCACAGCAGGCGGCTGCTTTTGTGGCAGGCGGGGAAGAAAAGAAGGGGGGGAGGAGAGACCCAGCCCCCTTCACGCCAGCCAGGAACTGATCCAAGAAGTCCTGAGACTGCTTATAACAATGGAGTGATTAACAGACATTCTCACAAAGCAGGAGTCAAGTATCACCTTTAAGACCAACAAAGTTTTAAGAAGACAAAGAAGATGACATTGGATTTATATTCTGTCCTCCACTCGAGTCTCAGAGCGGCTCACAATCTCCTTTATCTTCCCCCCACCCCACAACAGACACCCTGTGGGGTAGATGAAGATATTGGATTTATATCCAGCCCTCCACTCCGAAGAGTCTCAGAGCGGCTCACAATCTCCTTTATCTTCCTCCCCCACAACAAACACCCTGTGAGGTAGATGAAGATATTGGATTTATATCCCGCCCTCCCCTCTGAAGAGTCTCAGAGGGGCTCACAATCTCCTTTATCTTCCCCCCACCCCACAACAGACACCCTGTGAGGTAGATGAATATATTGGATTTATATCTCGCCCTCCACTCTGAAGAGTCTCAGAACGGCTCACAATCTCCTTTATCTTCCTCCCCCACAACAAACACCCTGTGAGGTAGATGAAGATATTGGATTTATATCCCGCCCTCCACTCCAAAGAGTCTCAGAGGGGCTCACAATCTCCTTTATCTTCCCCCCACCCCACAACAGACACCCTGTGAGGTAGATGAATATATTGGATTTATATCCCGCCCTCCACTCCGAAGAGTCTCAGAGGGGCTCACAATCTCCTTTCCCTTCCTCCCCCACAACAGACACCCTGTGAGGTAGATGAAGATATTGGATTTATATCCCGCCCTCCACTCCGAAGAGTCTCAGAGGGGCTCACGATCTCCTTTATCTTCCTCCCCCACAACAAACACCCTGTGAGGTAGATGAAGATATTGGATTTATATCCCGCCCTCCCCTCTAAAGAGTCTCAGAGGGGCTCACAATCTCCTTTATCTTCCCCCCACCCCACAACAGACACCCTGTGAGGTAGATGAATATATTGGATTTATATCTCGCCCTCCACTCTGAAGAGTCTCAGAGTGGCTCACAATCTCCTATGTCTTCTCCCCTCACAACAAACACCCTATGAGGTGGGTGGGGCTGAGAGGGCTCTCACAGCAGCTGTGCTTTCAAGGACAACCTCTGCCAGAGCTATGGCTGACCCAAGGCCATTCCAGCAGCTGCAAGTGGAGGAGTGGGGAATCAAACCCGGTTCTCCCAGATAAGAGTCCGCACACTTAACCACTACACCAAACTGGCTTTATTCAGAATGCAAGCTTTCGTGCACTCAAAGTACACTTCACCAGAGGAGGACCAATGAAGTGTGGTTGGAGCACACGAAAGCTTACATTCTGAATAAAACTTCGTTGGTCTTAAAGGTGATGCTTGACTCCAGCTTTGTTCTACTGCTTCAGACCAACGAGGCTGCCCACTTGGATCTAGACATTCTCACATTTTGACATGTTGCTGTTAAATTGGTTTCTCACGCTCATGTTACCCAGATCAAAGGTTTGAGAACCTATGAAGCTGCCTTATACTGAATCAGACCCTCCGTCCATCGAAGTCAGTATTGTCTACTCAGATTGTCAGCGACACTCCAGGATCTCAAGCTGAGGTTTTCACGCCTATTTGCCTGGACCCTTTTTAGTTGGAGATGCCGGGGATTGAACCTAGGTCCTTCTGCTTCCCAAGCAGATGCTCTACCACTGAGCCACCGTCCCTCCCCTAATTTTTGCTCAATTTCTTAATTTTACCATGCTGTGAATTTGACTATTCTGTCATTGAATCTTAAATTTGGACCATTTTGCATTCTAAACCACTGCTTATCAGCTATACGTAGCTCTGCTCGCTGCACCTGATTCCTCGTCTGATGAAGCATGCTTGGGGCACGCGAAAGCTGATGTTCTGAATAAAACTTGGTTGGTCTTAAAGGTGCGGCTTACCTCCTACTTTGTTCAGAAGAGAACCGTGAGAACCTGAGAAGGAACCCTCAAGCCAGGTATCCGAGGCCGCCTCTAGAAAGTCCCACAGTCCTCGGCCAGTTCCCTGTGCTGCAGTGTAAAGTTGCCAACCTCAAGGCTCAGCCTGGAGATCTCCCAGGAGACAATTAAAACTTTTGTAAAATAAATACATATTTTAGTAATTACAGTGTACATATATTGTACATATTACTGGCAGTCTACCATAAATACTAAATGTCAATACAGACTGCATTTTCCCCAGGGGAGCTGATCTCGGCCAGCTGGAGATCAGTTGTCAAAGCGGGAGATCCCCAGGCCCCACCTGGAGGTGGCAACCCTAAAAAAATGTACCTTTTAGTTGCATTACGGTAAGAATACTGGAACTTCTATTATATTTTCAAGCTACTAAAAGATCATTAAGGTTTTTAATCTATTGCCCAATGTTTAAGGGGCTCCACAGGGCCCACTCGCCATGGGGCAAGCTGACACCCTGGCCAGTCCGCCACTGCCGACTGCAACAGAATGTGAGCCCCCCTTCCACATCTGGGGCCTCGAGTCCCACCTTTGGTGCCCCTCGTTTTGGCTCTGAAACGAAATCAGGCCAGAGAGAGTGCACGTGAGGAGGAGGACGGCCACGAACCAGCTGGCAGAAGAGGGCAGCTCCCTGTTTTTGTCTCCCTGCCATTTCTATTGGTGCTGGCGGGCAGCCAAGAGTTCCCTCCTGACATGATGGATATGACAGGGCGGATGGCCCCCCTCCCTGCACCCCGCTCAGCTCCATTTATTCCTAATGTCTAATGCCGAGTCTGTTTTTGTCAGGGAGTTGTTGCAATCCAGACCCCTGTACTCAGTGAACAATTTATCTTATCCAGGAACCAAATTAACCAAAGTACACAATTAAGTGGAAGTGCTCAACCCGTTGCGTAGCTGTCTGGCGCTCGGGAGCTGCTCCCGGGGCTGCGGCCAAGAGAACCAGTGTGGTGTAGTGGTTAAGTGCACGGACTCTTATCTGGGAGAACCGGGTCTGATTTCCCTCTCCTCCACTTGCACCTCCTGGAATGGCCTTGGGTCAGCCATAGCTCTTGTAGGAGTTGTCCTTGAAAGGGCAGCTGCTGGAAGAGCCCTCTCAGCCCCACCCACCTCACAGGGTGTCTGTTGTGGGGGGAGAAGATATAGGACAGGCTGGCCAACGGTAGCTCTCCAGATGTTTTTTGCCTACAACTCCCATCAGCCCCAGCCAGCATGGCTGATGGCTGGGGCTGATGGGAGTTGTAGGCAAAAACATCTGGAGAGCTACTGTTGGCCACCCCTGATATAGGAGATTGTAGGAGATTATAGGAGATTATGACTTATCTCCAGGTGACAAAGATCAGTGCCTAGGGTTGCCAAGAAATCTCTCAAGAAATATCTGGGGACTTTGGAGGTGGAGCCAGGAGAATTTGGGAATGGGGCCAGGAGCAAAAGCGTGACTAGCAGCATTGAACTCCAAAGGGAGTTCTGGCCATCGTATTTCAAGGGACGGCACTCCTTTTAGATGCTTTCCCTCCATATGGAATAATGAAGGCAAGGGGCACCTTCTCTTTGGGTTCACAAAATTGGACCTCCTTGGGGGTGGGGGGAGGGGAAGGGTGACGTCATTGCGTAGCGCACACGCAGCTCCCCCGCCGCAGAACACAGGAGACTTGGCAACCCTATGTGAGGTTGACCCATCACATAGAATTCTGTGGGTTTTTTAATAAATGGTCTTTCCAGGTTTGTGCGCTCTTGTCAGATCTCCGAAGCTAACCAGGTTCAGCAGTGGCTTCTAGTAGCTGAATAGGAGATCTCCAAGGGACACCAGGCTCACGACACAGAAGCAAGCGATGGCAAGCCGCCTCTGAACGTCCCTTTCTGTGGGGCCACTGTAAGTCAGCTGTGACTTGAACATAAGAACATAAGAGAAGCCATGTTGGATCAGGCCAGTGGCCCATCCAGTCCAACACTCTGAACATAAGAGAAGCCATGCTGGATCAGGCCAATGGCCCATCCAGTCCAACACTCTGTGTCACATAAGAACATAAGAGAAGCCATGTTGGATCAGGCCAATGGCCCATCCATTCCAACACTGTGTCACATAAGAACATAAGAGAAGCCATGTTGGATCAGGCCAATGGCCCATCCAGTCCAACACTCTGTGTCACATAAGAACATAAGAGAAGCCATGTTGGATCAGGCCGATCCAGTCCAACACTCTGTGTCACAGAAGAAGATAAGAGAAGCCGTGTTGGATCAGGCCAATGGCCCATCTAGTCCAACATTCTGTATCACACAGTGGCCAAAATACACACACACTGTGGCTAACAGCCACTGATGGACCTCTGCTCCATATTTTTATCCAATCCCCTCTTAAAGCTATCTATGCTTGTAGCTGCCACCACCTCCTGTGGCAGTGAATTCCACATGTTAATCAGCCTTTGGGTGAAGAAGTACTTCTTTTTATCCGTTCTAACCTGACTGCTCAGCAATTTCATCGAATGCCCACGAGTTCTTGTATTGTGAGAAAGGGAGGAAAGGACTTCTTTCTCAACTTTCTCCATCCCATGCATAATCTTGTCAACCTCTCTCATGTCACCCCACAGTCGACGTTTCTCCAAGCTAAAGAGCCCCAAGCGTTTTAACCTTTCTTCATAGGGAAAGTGTTCCAACCCTTTAATCATTCTAGTTGCCCTTTTCTGCACTTTTTCCAGTGCTGATATCCTTTTTGAGGTGGGTGACCAGAATTGCACACAGTACTCCAAATGAGACCGCACCATCGATTTATACAGGGGCGTTATGACTTGATCACTGCTTTCCATCACCATCGCTTCCATTATTCATATTGCTGCAGTTCGAATTGTGATTTAAAGGAGAAGCCCGCTGCTAGAGGACATCGCTCCACCCTTTTCTCTTAAGCTCTTTCCCAGATGGAAATAGCCTTGTTCCCCACCCCAATTTTACCCCAGCCAGTAAAACTTTTAGATACTCAGGGCTTTTTTTGTAGCAGGAACTCCTTTGCATATTAGGCCACACACCCCTGATGTAGCCAATCCTCCCGGAGGTTACAGGAGGCCCTGTACAAAGAGACCTGCAAGCTTTTGGAGGATTGGCATCAGAGGGGGTGCAACCTAATATGCAAAGGAGCTCCTGCTATAAAAACAAGCCCTGTAAGAACCCAGATGTGGCCCCAGCCCTGTATTCAATACAGAGCTCATATCTGCCACACAAAGAGCAACAATGGAAGAGGGGTGTGTTTCTGAGCATGTGCAGAGTACGTTTAAGGTGAAACTGAAGAAAATCGCAACCAGCCTTGCGCCTTCTGAGTTCAGGGTGATCTTAGCACGTCTCATCTTTCGTGCTTAAAAGTCTGTTCTGCAAAAACCTCTTTGGCGATCAGAAACCCATTTGAATTGCTTGAGCTTTAAGACGGTCACCGGGGGCAACCCCATTTAAGGTGCAGTAGTGTAGCCATGCTAGGCTGCTTCAGCTGTAGTGTCTGCCTGCAATCTCCCTGTATTTTGGTCACATTGGAACTATTTTTGCATTTTTGCCTTGGCCAGTGAACATCAGGGTTTGGATATCCAGGTCAGAGGGCTCTTATGGTTAATAGACTGCAGTGGTCTCTGATGACCTCTAGATGGAGATCGTCACCTAAGGCCACATCCACTCTCAGGAGGCCCAGATTGAGGTGATTCTGAGTATCGTCATACTGTACCAGCAGGGTATATGGCAGTTTCACTTAATAACATGAGAGAAGCCATGTTGGATCAGGTCAGTGGCCAATCCAGTCCAACACTTTGCGTTACACAGTGGCCAAATCCCTGATGCCTTCAGGAGGTCCACCAGCAGGGCCAGCCCTCCTAATATGGAACATCATTGCCTCAGGCATAAGAACATAAGAGAAGCCATGTTGGAAAAGGCCAATGGCCCATCCAGTCCAACACTCTGTGCCAAAATCCAGGTGCCATCAGGAGGTCCACTAGTGGGGCCAGACCTCCTACTATTGCCCCCAAGCACCATAAAGATAGAGTATCACTGAGCATCAAAAAGATAGAGCATCACTGCCCTGAACATAAGAACATAAGAGAAGCCATGTTGGATCAGGCCAATGGCCCATCCAGTCCAACACTCTGTGTCACATAAGAACATAAGAGAAACCATGTTGGATCAGGCCAATGGCCCATCCAGTCCAACACTCTGTGTCACAGAAGAACATAAGAGAAGCCATGTTGGATCAGGCCAATGGCCCATCCAGTCCAACACTCTGTGCCACACAGTGGCCCAAACCCAGGTGCCATCAGGAGGTCCACTAGCAGGGCCAGACCAACACTCTGTGCCAAAACCCAGGTGCCATCAGGAGGTCCAAGCACCAAAAAGATAGCACTGGTGCCCCCAAGCACCAAGCACTGTTGCCCCCAAGCACCAAAAAGATAGAGTATCACTGAGCATCAAAAAGATAAGAGCATCACTGCCCTGAACATAAGAGAAGCCATCTTGGATCAGGCCAAAGACCCATCCAGTCCAACACTCTGTGTCATACAATGGCCAAAACCCAGGTGCCATCAGGAGGTCCAAGCACCAAAAAGATAGCACTGGTGCCCCCAAGCACCAAGCACTGTTGCCCCCAAGCACCAAAAAGATAGAGTATCACTGAGCATCAAAAAGATAAGAGCATCACTGCCCTGAACATAAGAGAAGCCATCTTGGATCAGGCCAAAGACCCATCCAGTCCAACACTCTGTGTCATACAATGGCCAAAACCCAGGTGCCATCAGGAGGTCCACCAGCAGGGCCTGTGTAGTCCTGCTTAAAAAAAAAAAAAAAAAGTCCTGAGTGTGATGCAGGAGGGAGGAGGAGGAGAAAGAGAGAGAAAGAAATAAAAATCCCCTTGCAAAAATGTCCATAACAACAGCTAAACGGCTTCAGCGCGGGAATCTACTTTTCTCCACCGGTGGAGACAAAGAGAAGAAAAAGCATCCAATAAGGTCCCACAGCTGGTGTTCGGCTCTGGTTCAAAAGGCTCAGCCAGCTGTTACAAAAGAGATTTATTAGCACTAAAACACTGCTCGTGGCCCCCTCCCATCTGTCTCTCCCCACCCCAAAGCCTTCCCTGCATGATTTGGCTCCAGATCGCTAAAATCCAGCAATTTGGAAGGGGGGGGGGCGGAATTCATGAACACAGCCCAGGAAGCCCTTCAAGTTATGCCAGCATCAACAGCATCAGGTTAGAAGGAAGAGCGGCAGAAGAGTTATTTATAGAATAGAGCCAGAAACATCACTGGGGGAGAAGGATTTGGGGGGGGGGCTGCACGTTACTTCTAGGGATGACGCTACCCACAGCAAGCCAAAATCATGTTTCCCAACATGAAAGTCACAGACTTCAATGTTGCAGACGAGCAGAGCTTTTTGGGGGGAGGGGAGCAGGAACTCCTTTGCATATTAAGCCACACCCCTCTGGTGTAGCCAATCTTCCAAGAGCCAGTTTGGTGTCGTTTATGCGTGCGGACTCTTATCTGGGGGAACTGGGTTTGATTCCCCGCTCCTCCGCTTGCACCTGCTGGAATGGCCTTGGGTCAGCCATAGCTCTGGCAGAGGTTGTCCTTGAAAGGGCAGCTGCTGTGAGAGCCCTCTCAGCCCCATCCACCTCACAGAGTGTGGGGGAAGAATACAGAGGAGAGTGTAAGCCGCTCTGAGTCTCTGATTCAGAGAGAAGGGTTGGGTATAAATCTGCAGTTGTTTTCTTCATCATCCATCCCTGTTTGGTGTAGAGGTTAAGTGTGCGGACATATCTGGGAGAACCGGGTTTGATTCCCCACTCCTCCACTTGCAGCTGCTGGAATGGCCTTGGGTCAGCCATAGCTATCGCAGTTGTCCTTGAAAGGGCAGCTTCTGGGAGAGCCCTCTCAGCCCCACCCACCTCACAGGGTGTCTGTTGTGGGGGGAGAAGATATAGGAGGTTGTAAGCCGCTCTGAGTCTCTGATTCCGAGAGAAGGGCAGGGTATAAATCTGCAGTTCTTCTTCTTCTTACTGTAGGCCCTGTACTAAGAGCCCTGTAAGCTCTTGGAGGATTGGTTACATCAGGGGTGTGTGGCTCAAGGGTCGTTTTGTAGAAAAACAGGTGGTGGAGCTCATCCAGGGATTGTTATGCAGCTGCACCTAATATTCAGTGGACAAGGTGGGAAGGAGGAGGTGGAACTCTCAGAAAGGTTCAGGAGCTGTGCTCCCGTGAGCTCCCACTGAATCCGAGGCGCGGTGTGGCCTAATATGCAAAGGACTGCTACGAAAACAGCCCTGCGAGATGAGTCTCTCAGGCCAGCCACAGGTGTTTCAAAAACGATTGTCTCAGCAGAAAAAGGAAAGGGGAGGGGAAGGGAAGGTGCAGCGATGAAGACCAATTGCCCGTGAAAGGTGCAGAGCCAAGACAGCTTGGGGGGGAGGGGAGTTCGTGGCTGCTGTTGGGAAAAAGGAACACGATGCACCGTGAATTGCCGGCGCGATGCACAAAAACAATCCGGGTCTGCTACGTCACCATGCGCTCGATGCGCACCTGACGCATGGCTCCGGATTGTGAGACCCATGAGGAAGGGGAAGGGCGATTTGGCTCTGCATCACTAAAGCGGCACAACTGATTTCCGCGGGGCCTAGCCCCGGAATGAGAAGCTGGCGTACAGGAAGGCAAAAATTAGGCGTGAAAATAAGCAGGGGGGGAATTCTAGCACGAGCTCCTTTGCATTATGCCACACCCTCCCTGATGTGGCCAATCCTCCAAGAGCTTACAGGAGGCCCTGTAAGAAGAGCAAGCTCTTGGAGCATTGGCTACATCGGGGTGTGTGGCCTAATATGCAAAGGAGCTCCTGCTAGAATTCCATCCCTGAAAACAGGACTTTTTGGTAGAAAAAAGCCCAGCAGGAACTTATTTGTATATTAAGCCACACCCCTGATGTCACTATTGTTTTACACAGGGTTTTTTTGTAGAAAAAGCCCAGCAGGGACTCATTTGCATATTAGGCCACAGCCCCTGCTGGAACTGCGTCCCTGCTCAAAGCCAGCTGCATCCCTGAGTCAAGCCAGCTGGAACTGCGTCCCTGCTCAAAGAAAGCCCTGCCTGAAAATAAAGGATATGTCCTGGGTTCCTATTTATTTGTTTTGCTGTCAAATCGCCGCTGATTTATGGAGACCCCTGATTTACTTCTTTATTCATTTGATTTCTATCCTGCCCTCCCCGCAAGAGGGCTCAGGGCAGGTTACAGAGTCATGTGGAGACAGCGACTAAAATAACGATAAATAGAAATGTAACGCGAAGGTTAATATTCCAGTCGACCATGCGACAAACCGGAGTGAGCTCGCCTTGATAAGAAGGGCCGTCGGTTCAATCAGTTAAAAGGCCTTTGGCCAGAAGGCGGGGGAAGTTATCTGCCTGAGACTTCGGCTGTGATAACACACACTTAATCAGGGGTGTCAAACATGCAGTTCAGGGGCCAAATCAGGCCCCCGGAGGGCTCCTATCAGCCCCCCAAGCAACCGGCTGTCATCTGCTTTCTTCTCCCTATATCTTGCTTCTCCCTACAGCTTGCTTTGCGAGGCTTGCTCAATAGCACAGGAGCTACCGAGCAAAACCTCTGTTTTCTCCATTGGCTGAGGCTCCTCCCTTGGGGAGGAAGGGGGGGAGGAAGAGCTTGCTTTGCCAGGTTCTCTCAATCACACAGCAGAGCTACTGAGCCAAGCCTCTTTTCCTTCTAGTGACTGAGGCTTCCACCCACCCCCCTCCCCACAGTCCCTGGGAAGGAAGGAAAGAGCCAGAGCTTCCTTTGCCCAGTTCCTTGGATCCCACGGGAGAAATACAATGAAAGCATCTTTAAGACCAATGAGTGCTAATATTTTAAGCATGTTTTAAGTTTTTAAAGAAATATATTTGTGGCTGTGTTCTTTATAAAATTTATATCTCTGCTACCTCATCTTAAATAGGTACATACATGGCCTGGCCCAACCTTACACGGCCCGGCCCAACAAGGTCTCATTTATGTCAGATCTGGCCCTCGTAACAAATGAGTTTGACACCCCTGGGCTAAATAATGCACTTTCGATCCACTCTCAATGCACTTTCCATCTGGATTCTGCCAGTTCTCACTGTAAAATCCAGCTGGAAAGCGCATTGAAAGCAGATTGAAAGTGCATTATTTGGTGGGTGTGATCGCAGCCTTTGTGTGTGCATGTGTATGTGTGTATTAGGCATCCCAAACCTCCCGCTCTGGCGGGAGACTTCTGGGTTTGCAGCCTCATCTCCCGCTCTTCAAAACTCTGGAAGCGGGGGTGGGGGGTGGAGGGGGGGAGAACATGCCTTTAGGCTTCATGTTGTAGAGCTCCTGAGCCGTTTGCAAAATGTCTGCCCCTTTAAGGCTGGGCAGGAAGCAGAAAGGGCTTCTGGGAACGGCCCCTCCCTTTCTTTTGCTTTCGTTTTCACAGGAAGTAGAGTTGTCTGGAGGAAGATCTGGTAAGTGTGTGTGTGTGTGTGTGTGAGAGAGAGGGAGGGGGCAGGGGATTCCCTAGTTTGGAGGCCCTCCCCCCCTTTAGAAAGCGTGGGGCGGGGAGGGAAATGTCTACTAGGCACTCTATTATTCCCTATGGAGAATGATTCCCATAGGGAATAATAGGAAATTGATCCGTGGGTATTGGGGGCTCTGGGGGGGCTATTTTTTGAGGTAGAGGCACCAAATTTTTAGTATAGCATCTAGTGCCTCTCCCCAAAATACCCCCCAAGTTTCAAAACGATTGGACCAGAGGGTCCAATTCTATGAGCCCCAAAATACGGTGCCCCTATCCTTAATTATTTCCTATGGAAGAAAGGCATTTTAAAAGGTGTGCTGTCTCTTTAAATGTGATGGCAAGAACTCCCTTGGAGTTCAATTATGCTTGTCACATCCTTGTTCTTGGCTCCACCCCCAAAGTCCCCAGATTTTTCTTTAATTGGACTTGGCAACCCTAGTGTGTATCCTGCATTTATATGCTGCCCTTCTCCCCAAATGGGGACCCCAAACTACTTACATCATTCTTCTGTCCTCAGTTTTATGCTTACAACAGCCCTGTGAGTTAGAATAAAGTTAGAGTCCAGTAGCACTTTTATCAACGTTTTATCCAATGTAGAAGCTTTCGTATGCACACACACACACTTTTTCAGATACAACAAAATGTGAGAAAACCATTCAGACTTATAGATAGGGTTGGGGAAGAAGCAAATTAGCATATAACATAATGAAGACATTTTGAGACAAAGCAAGAACAACAAGCCAAGTGCACAGGGTCAACAGCTGTATGGATCCAATTAAGGGGAAACAACAGTTGAAGCAATAAATATGTCAAAATGAGAGATAAGTGTGTAAGAGAATCTTTTCTAATTGTTAACTTTATGATGCCCATCTGCTTCCCCTCAGGTGTTAAGGTGACAATCTCTATATGTTGTTCTAAAGATATGTAATGAGATAAGAAACTGATATCCCTATTAAGTTCTGGATGTGTGTTTGTTCCAAGTTACCTGTGAGGTAGATTAGACTGAGAATGCACGATTAATCCAAGGTCCCTCCACAATGTACAATAAAAATGGTGGGGGTGGATTTGAACCTGGGTCTCCAGCTCCTAGTCTGGCACTCTTAAGTCACTAAATAGTGCACTCTCTGTCAGGAGCAGTGATGCTCTGTACTCTTGGGTGCTTGGGAGGGGCAACAGTGTGAGGCCTTCTGATGTCCTGACCCCACTGATGGATCTCCTGATGGCACCTGGGTTTTTTGGCCACTGTGTGACACAGAGTGTTGGACTGGATGGGCCACTGGCCTGATCCAACATGGCTTCTATTAGGTTCTTATGTCTGAGGCAGTGATGTTCTGTATTCTTGGTGCTTGGGGGCAGGGGGGGCACAGTGGCAGGGCTTCAAGTGTCCTGTCCCCACTGATGGACTTCCAGATGGCACCTGGGTTTGTTTGTTTTTGGCCACTGTGTGACACAGAGTGTTGGACTGGATGGGCCACTGGCCTGATCCATCATGGCTTCTCTTATGTTCTTATGTGACACAGAGTGTTGGACTGGATGGGCCATTGGCCTGATCCAACATGACTTCTCTTATGTTCTTAACCACCATACCACACTAGCTTTCAGCTATAATAGACTGGACTGCACTGGATGGACCAATGGTCTGACTTAACCCCCAAGACAGCATCATTTCTTCAGATGTAAGAGAGCGATACCCTTGGTCTACCTTGCAGGGGTCTAATGAGGAGAAAAAATCGAAGCTCAAAACATTGCTAGTGCATGATGGGATGCCTGTATTTCCCAGCAGGAAGCAAGGACCAGTGCTTGCGTTTGCATAGATGCCTTTCCAGTCCTGTATTTGCCTATTCTCAGGCTGCTCATGCTCAGTTTGGAGAACTTTGCAGACATACAGAGGACACCCAAGCCTTGTGCTCACAGATGGACCAGACTTCTCAACGTCTCCCCTCCTCCACCTAGGGTTGCCAAGTCCAATTCAAGAAATATCTGGGGACTTTGGGGGTGGAGCCAGGAACAAGGGTTGACAAGCATAATTGAATTCCAAGGGAGTTCCGGCCATCACATTTAAAGGGACAGCACACTTTTTTAAAAGTCTTCCTTCCATACGAAATAATGAAGGATAGGGGCACCTTCTTTTCGGGCTCATAGAATCGGACCCTCTGGTCCAATCGTTTTGAAACTTGGGGGGTACTTTGGGGAGAGGCACTAGATACTATACTGAAAATTTGGTGCCTCTACCTCAAAAAACAGCTCCCCAGAGATCCTGAAACCTCCAGATCAATTCCCCATTATACCCTATGAGAATCGATCTCCACATAGGGAATAATGAAGTGCTCAGCAGACGTTTCCCTCCCCCCGCCCTCGTTTCTGGCGACTGAAGCGAGGGATTGGCCTCTCTACTCACGAGTTGCAGCCAACTTCTTCCAAGTAACACGGACACCCCATTCCAAGAGGAAGCCTTTCCAAACGGAGACTGGAGCCTCCGGAGGGGGAAAGTCACATGGTGGCTTTGGGGGCGGGGCTTCCCCCCACTGGCCAGCTGACTGGAGGCGGGAAGGAAACTGGGAAAGCGGAAGAACCCCAGCTGAGACCTGGGGATTGGCAAGCCTACCTCGTAAATTGCTTTGCATTTTAACAGTGCTCCATAAATGTAGAGCAATAATGTCATTTGTTCACCTTCGATAAATGTTATCTTCTCTGTTAGGGGGCAGCAAATAGAGACCTCAGGGGCTAAATATAGTTCTCTAGGGAATACCAGTTCACCCCACAGTTTCCATCTCAGAAACAACAGATTAGGCAAGGAGGCCCTGATCCATCATCCTCCTCTACTCCCTTTTCCTGAACATCTAGCTGTTGATCTGGGCTCTACGTTGGCTTGGATTTTCCCACATAACCAGGGGTGGAATTCTAGCAGGAGCTCCTTTGCATATTAGGCTACACACCCCTGATGTAGCCAATCCTCCAAGAGTTTAAAAGGCTTTTTTGTAAGCTCTTGGAGGATTGGCTACATCAGGGGTGTGTGGCCCGATATGCAAAGGAGCTCCTGCTAGAATTCCACCCCTGCACATAACATGCGGTTTGACAATTGCCAAGTTTGGCTTGCTAATCTCCAGGTGGATACATGCACACAGGAAACCACCACAGATTAATTGAACAACACTAATAGCTGGTGAAACTATCGAGAACTATGGAGCAGAGTTCCATCAGAGGCTATTAGCCACAGTGTATATATATGTGCATGTGTTTGTGTGTGTGTGTACACACACATATATTGGCCACTGTGTGACACAGAGTGTTGGACTGGATGGGCCATTGGCCTGATCCAGCATGGCTTCTCTTATGTTCTTATGTGACACAGAGTGTTGGACTGGATGGGCCATTGGCCTGATCCAACATGGCTTCTCTTATGTTCTTATGTGACACAGAGTGTTGGACTGGAGGGGCCATTGGCCTGATCCAGCATGGCTTCTCTTATGTTCTTCTGTGACACAGAGTGTTGGACTGGATGGGCCATTGGCCTGATCCAACATGGCTTCTCTTATGTTCTTATGTGACACAGAATGTTGGACTGGAAGGGTCATTGGCCTGATCCAGCATGGTTTCTCTTATGTTCTTATGTGACACAGAGCGTTGGACTGGATGGGCCATTGGCCTGATCCAACATGCCTTCTCTTATGTTCTTATGTGACACAGAATGTTGGACTGAAAGGGTCATTGGCATGATCCAACATGGCTTCTCTTATGTTCTTCTGTGACACAGAGTGTTGGACTGGATGGGCCATTGGCCTGATCCAACATGACTTCTCTTATGTTCTTATGTGACACAGAGTGTTGGACTGGATGGGCCATTGGCCTGATCCAACATGGCTTCTCTTATGTTCTTATGTGACACAGAATGTTGGACTGGAAGGGTCATTGGCCTGATCCAGCATGGTTTCTCTTATGTTCTTATGTGACCTAGAGTGTTGGACTGGATGGGTCATTGGCCTGATCCAGCATGGCTTCTCTTATGTTCTTATGTGACATAGTGTGTTGGACTGGATGGGTCATTGTCCTGATCCAACATGGCTTCTCTTATGTTCTTATGTGACACATAATGTTGGACTGGATGGGCCATTGGCCTGATCCAGCATGACTTCTCTTATGTTCTTTTGTGACACAGAATGTTGGACTGGAAGGGTCATTGGCCTGATCCAGCATGGCTTCTCTTGTGTGACACAGAGTGTTGGACTGGATGGGTCATTGGCCTGATCCAACATGGCTTCTCTTATGTTCTTAACCATAGTGCTATGATAAGAGATTGAGAGCTGCGTCAAGCCAGAGGAAGAAATGTAAAAAGCACAGGTTCCTATCTTAGTTGCAGCCGAGAAGGATTACAGAAACACGAAGTCAACCTTGGATTCATGTTGCCACCTATTTTTTGAAAGACATACAGCTACTTTACGGTCTGCTAGTGCTACCTGACATCACCCATCAGAGAAGAAAAGTTTGCAACTAGATTTTGTGCTGGATATTCAGAGTGTGGAGTGATGACGGCCGGAGACACTGAGTGCAAGTGCCTGGGACTGTAACTTTAAGAACGTTGATAAGAATTTATGTTTCAAATGCAATGATATGAATGATGTATGTAGTATATGAGAAGCATAATATGCTCTTTAGATGTGTTCTATGAATATAATAGAATTTGATGTGTAAAGGATTTAAGTGGTCTTTAAGACTTTTTCACCAGCTATTAGTGTTGTTGAATTCATTTGCGGTGGTTTCCTGTGTGTGTTTACAGTCCCCAGGTGGGGGCAGGAGAATCCCCAGTTTGGAGGCCCTCCTCCCACTTTAGGGTCATCAGAAAGCATCACCCAGTGGCCCAAACCCAGAGGCCATCAGGAGATCCACCAGTGGAGTCAGAACTCCAGAAGCCCTCCCACTGTTGCCCCCCAAGCACCAAGCAGGTGATCGGGGGGGGGGGGACCTGACAACCCAAATACCTGCCAAGCTGAGCTTTCCAGCAGAAGAAGATGATAATGGATTTATATCCCGCCCTATACTCTGAATCTCAGAGAGGTCACAATCTCCTCCCCCCCCCCCACAACAGACACCCTGTGAGGTAGAAGAAGACATTGGATTTATATCCTGCCCTATACTCTGAATCTCAGAGTGGTCACAATCTCCTCTACCTTCCCCCCCCGCCACACACACACACAACAGACACTCTGTGAGGTAGGTGGTGTTGAGAGGGCTCTGACAGAAGCTGCCCTTTCAAGGACAACTTCTCTAATAGCTATGACTAACCCAAGGCCATTCCAGCAGCTGCAAGTGGAGGAGTGGGGAATCAAACCCGGTTCTCCCAGATAAGAGTCCGCACACTTAACCACTACACCAAACTGGCTCTCACCCAGCAGATGGAGAAGATCCATCCTCATCCTTTTCTAGCTTTCTTTAAAAAGTATTTTAATGCAGGTATGCATTGAAACATGCTGCCCCGCATCCGCGAGGCAGTACGGTCTCACCAGAACTGTGCCACCCCCATCTGCTAAATCAGCTTTAAGACCGGAAGGAGAAGAAGCATTCTTGGCCTTCCTGGCCGCTTCATCTCAGACGAAACAATGGCAGATTGTTATCCTACCAGCCTTTTCTGTTTTCTCTTTATCAGCATGATCTCAGTGGAAATAGAAGTGTCTGTTTCTCCGGCATCGGCAACATGCACACCAAACAGAAAGGAGGGGGGGGGGCAACCCCACTTATGTAGATTAAAAGCGACGTGTCAAAGTTATCTCCCGACCTGATCTCTGCGTGGAGACTGAAAGATCAAGAGTTTTCTCAGCATCTCAAAGCAAGAAGAGACAACTCCAATAACCAGGCGAATCTGCTTCTTCTTCTCTAATGTACATTTAGCTTTTGCGGCAGAGGAGGCCGTGGACTTTGATACGTTCAAGCTCCCAGGTTGTGGTTGTATCGCTCAGCCGTTGCACGCAGCCAAATGCGCTGCTGGGATGGCGCTTATCGTGCTTTTGAAGCTTGTCATCCACCCAGGTTGCGGTTTTATCGTTCTGTTGCTCATTCCCGCTGCTTCAGGGTGGCCAGGCCCAATTCAAGAAATATCTGGGGACTTTAGGGGTGGAGCCAGGAGATATTGGGGGTGGAGCCAGGAGCAAGGTTGTGGCAAGCATAATTGAACTCCAAAGGGAGTTCTGACCATGACCATACAGGGACCGCACACCTTTTAAATACCTTCCCTCCATTGAAAATAATGGATAGGGGCACCTACTTTTGGGGCTCATGGAATTGGACCCCCTGGTCCAATCCTTTTGAAACTTGGAGGGTGTTTTGAGGAGAGACTTCAGATCATATGCTGCAAATGTGGTGCCTCGGCCTCAAAAAACATCCTCCACCCCAGAGATCAATTCTCCATTATACCCTAGGGGAATTGGTCTCTATAAGAAAATAATAGAGTGTTCAGCAGACATTTCCCCACCACCACCTTCTGATGACCCTGAGGTGGGGAGGCGAAGGCCTCCAAACCTGCGCCATCTAGGGATTGGCAACCCTGTGCTGCTTGAACTGTGTTTGGGACCAGGTTTTCTGTAACCTTTGAAACCACCCTGGCGCTTTGGCGGATTCCACTGATGGTGGCCTTTGCCGGAGATAAGAAGTGAAGATCCCATCTACCTCCTGGGCAGAACTCTAGAGACATCATCTAGTACCAGGCTCCATGGCACCCACCAACCCCTTTTCTGGTGTCCGCTCAATGTTCTTAGGAAGTGGGTGTGGCCAGGTGGGGCTTTCTGCCCAGCAAGGCTTCTGATTGGCCACTGGAGATTTGATTGACAGCAGGGTTTTTTTTTTTTACAAAATGTTGCTTTGGCAGCAGCTGCCACTACAGCACAAAGATCTATACCGTGTTCCTGAAGTGAAGCTGCGGCAGCCATTTTATAGCTGACTCCGCCTTTTGGGGCAGCCATTTTGTGGCTACGCCCACTGCCGTGTCAGAATTGCAAACGTGCTTGCAGTCTCTAAAAGGCTGGGGACCCCTGGTCTAGTACAGTTCTGTTCCACACGCCCTCTGAGACTTCACCAGGTTGTCGTCACGATGATCTTAGGAGGCAGGTGCAGCTGAAAAGCAGTGACTGGCCCAAAGTCACCCAGTGTCACGTTCTCAGGGTGCAGGCAGGCGGAAGTCCAAAGCCAGTCCAAGGTCAGAGTCCAGGAGGTCAAGTAGGAGCCAAGCGACCGAAGCAAAATCACAAACCAGAATCCGAAGTCAGTGTCTGAAAGCGAAAGGGTCAGGGTGCCAAGGAATTCAAGCAGGTCAGTGTAGTGTATGGCGCCCACTGAAGGCAACCAGTTCATAAAGACCACGATAGCAGAATAACACCCATCCGCCCCAGCCGCGGAGGCAACTGAGTAACACCCAAGTGCCTCCGCGCTGGGCGCGCCAATCCGCCAATCACAGCGTGTGGCGGGAAATTCGGACGGTCAACATTGGACCGGCCAGAAGGTTGAATAGTCCGGCAACTGTATATATGCGGGAGCCGGCCCGCGTGTTCGCTCTCTCCATCTTGTATCGTACCATGGAATAAACCCATGTTGCCCTACTCTCGTCTCCACGTGTGGTACTTTACAGTGGCGACGAGGATGGGATTCTAGCCTCATCGGCTACGACGGAGATCTGGGCAACGAACGACCGCCGCCGCCATCATGGCCAACCAGGGCGGAATCACCGGCTACCTCGAGCCCTTCGACCCTGCCAATCCCGAGGGCTGGGAGTCCTACTCGGAACGGGTCGAGTTCTATCTCCGGGCCAACAAGATCACCGACGCCGGGGCGAAGCGGGATGTGCTCCTAAGCGTCTGCGGGCCTGCCACGTTCGAGATCGCTAAGGGTCTCTCGGCGCCCGCCCGCCTGGCAGAGAAGTCCTACGACGAGATCATCCGACTCCTCACGGGCCACTTCTCACCACAGCCCTCACGGGTGGCTCGCAGATTCCTGTTCCACAAACGGGACCAGACCGCGGGTGAGTCCGCCGCCGACTACCTGGCGGCCCTCCGAAAACTCGCCGGGAACTGCAACTTTCCCCAGCTGGAAGAAACCCTGGCCGACAGATTCACGTGGGGCCTCCGCGACGAAAGGCTCCAGCAAAAGCTCTTCGCCAAAGAAGAGCTCACCCTCCAGGGAGCCTTCAGCGAGGCAGTGGCGAGCGAAAGGACCGCCCGGACGTTTCCCCGGGCAAAGACCGAGACCGCCCACCACGAGGAGCTGGACCCCGAGCACCAGGACGAGGGAGAAGCTTTCCAGACGCGACGCGCCCCAGGATCCGTCGCCCGAGCTTCACAGCGACCCCGAGCCAACGAACGACCGAGCCAGCGCACCAACGAAAGGGCCAAGTGTGCCAGCTGCGGCGACCCCCACGATCGGCGGGACTGCCAGTACCGGACCTGGGACTGCCGGAGCTGCGGAAAGACCGGCCACATAGCGCGGGCTTGCCGCACCAAGCCCAACCGCCAGCGACCGACCGCCCACCACGAGACCGCAGAGTCCCACTCCACCGCCTCCACCTCACTTCAGGTACTGAATTTGCCCCTCACCACCCCCAACAAGATAACGATGGCGGTCCTCATAGACGGGGCCCCCTGCACCATGGAAGTGGACTCAGGCTCCTCCATCTCCATAATTGCGGAGGAGACCCTGAGAAGGCTACGGCCCGGCCAGGGGTTGCAGCTGCGACCAGCAAATTTCATATTGCGGGACTTCCAGCAAAACCCGGTCCAAATAGCGGGGTGGGCACGGGTGCAGGTGGAGCGGGGGTCCTTCAGAGGCCCCCTGGACATCCTGGTGGTCAAGCGGCCACTTACCACCCTGTTGGGGCTAGCATGGTTTGGCCCCCTGGGAATCAGAGTAGAGGTGGCGCGCACAGCCACTACTGGGGGGTTCGGGGGTGTGTGCGGAGAATTCCCCGACGTTTTTGATGGGTCGCTAGGGAGCTACAAGGGCCCGGCCATCTCCCTACCGCTCGACCCGACGGTCAGACCGATCCGGCTCAAAGCAAGGCGGGTTCCCTTCGCCTTGAAGCCCAAGATCGAGGCAGAATTGGACCGCCTCGTAGCCCAAGGGGTCCTGGAGCCGGTCGACTACGCCCCGTGGGAAACCCCCATAGTGACCCCGGTCAAACCTAACGGGGACGTGCGAATATGTGCAGATTACAAGTGCACAATTAACAAAGCGCTCCAAGACAACCCATACCCGGTGCCAGTGGTCAGCCACGTGCTGGCAGCCCTTGCGGGGTCCAAGATTTTCGGGAAGCTGGACCTGGCCCAAGCCTACCAGCAGCTCCCGGTGGACGCCAAAACAGCGGAGGCACAAACGATAGTCACCCACAGGGGGGCGTTCAGGGTGAACAGGTTACAGTTCGGGGTTAGCGTGGCTCCGGGAATCTTCCAGAGTATAATGGATGCTCTCCTTAAAGGGATCCCCGGAGTCCAGCCGTTTTTCGACGATGTTTTAATCGCCGCCCCGGACCCGGAGGAATTCCGCAACCGCCTCCGGGAGGTGCTCCGCCGTTTCCAAGCCGCTGGACTGAAAGTTAAGAGGGAGAAGTGCATGTTGGGGGTGCCCCGGGTGGAGTTCCTGGGATTCGCAGTGGACGCAGAGGGAATCCACCCGACCGAAGAAAAGACCAGGGCCATTGTGCAAGCCCCTGCCCCCACGTGTAAAGCGGAACTCCAGAGTTTCCTGGGGGTCCTCAATTTTTACCACACGTTCATACCCCACAAGGCGGCCCTTGCCGAACCCCTACACCGTCTACTGGACAAAAAAGCTCCATGGGTGTGGGGGAAGAGGCAAGCCGCCGCCTTCCAGGCAGTTAAGGACGTCCTCATCTCCAACGCGGTGCTGCATCACTTCGACGAGCGCCTCCCGGTCATCCTGGCTTGCGATGCATCGCCGTACGGGGTGGGCGCTGTCCTGGGGCACCAGTTACCGGATGGCCGGGAGGTCCCGGTCGCATACTACTCGCGCACCCTGACTTCGGCGGAACGGAACTACGCGCAAATCGACAAGGAGGCCCTGGCCATAGTGGCGGGGGTCCATAAATTCAACGATTATTTATATGGGCGCCGGTTCACAATAGCGACGGACCATAAGCCGCTCTTGGGTCTGCTGGCCCCAGACCGACAAACTCCCCAAATCCTGTCCCAGAGGGTGTTGAGATGGAATCAATTCCTTAACTCGTACACCTACACGCTGGTTCACAGGGCGGGCAAGGCAATGGGCCACGCGGACGCTCTCAGCCGGTTGCCGCTTCCGGACACAGGCCCCGATCCAGCCCCAGCTCACCAGGTCATGTCAATCGAGTCACTGCCGGAGCAACCCCTCCACGCGGCAGAGGTGGCTAAAACCACCAGAAAAGACAAAACCCTAGCGCGGGTGCTCGACTGGGTGGTGAGGGGGTGGCCAGAGGGGAACATGGGGGAAGAGTTCAAACCCTACAAAATGCGGAGGGAGGAACTCGCAGCACACAAAGGGTGCCTGTTATGGGGGAGCAGGGTAGTGGTCCCCCCCCCTCTGCAGAAACGGGTCCTGGAATCACTCCACGAAACACACCCAGGCATCGTGAGAATGAAAGCCCTGGCCAGAAGTTACGTATGGTGGCCGGGGATGGACAGTGAGATAGAGGACTGGGTCCGGAGGTGCGGCACATGCCAAGAGTCGCGGCCGGACCCACCCAGTGCCCCAGCTATACGATGGGAGACCACCAGGAAACCGTGGTCCAGGCTACACATTGATTTTGCTGGGCCGTTCCAGGGACAGATCTTCCTAATCATCGTGGATGCATACACAAAATGGTTAGAGGTCATCCCCGTAGGGTCTACCTCATCAGCTGCAGCCATTAGGGCATTACGTAAGGTCCTGTGCACCCACGGTATTCCGGACACCATAGTCTCGGACAACGGGGCAGCATTCACCTCGGGGGACTTCCAGGGGTTCCTCCAGAGGTACCTCATTAGGCACATCCGGTCAGCGCCCTTCCACCCGGCCACCAACGGCCAGGCCGAGCGGATGGTCCGAACAACAAAAGAGGCCCTGGGCAGAATAGTGCAGGGCGATTGGGACCACCGGCTAGCCGCGTTCCTCTTTGACAACCGGGTCATTCCCAACCCAGTCACAGGGGTTAGCCCAGCCGAGCTCCTCATGGGACGCAAACTCACCACGAGGCTAGATCGGCTAAACCCCGACCGAGCCCCAGACGTGCGCGGGTCCCCAGAGGTCAGAGACGCGACTAGGGGGTTCTTCGCGGGAGACCCGGTGTTCGCCCGCAACTACGCGGCAGGCCCAGAATGGGTCGCTGGGCGGGTATTACGGGTTATGGGCTCCCGCCACTACGAGGTCTCCACCGAGGGGGGCCAGATTCTACACCGGCACATCGATCAGTTACGCCGCCGGACCCTCCCGGAGGTACCCCTGGAAATGAGGGAGGGGGCCAGGCCCGCGGAGAGCCCAACGACACCCGCACCGACGCCACGGCCACACACACCGGCGGAGGCGGACCCACCATCGGACCCCGAACCACAACCCACCAACGCTCAGACCCCCGGGGAAACCCCAGAGGCGGAAGCAACCCCGGCACCACAAGCAACACCGAGGCGTTCTGCACGGGAGCGTCGACCCCCCGCCTACCTCCAGGACTATATTACTAACTAAGGGGGGAGGAGTGTAGTGTATGGCGCCCACTGAAGGCAACCAGTTCATAAAGACCACGATAGCAGAATAACACCCATCCACCCCAGCCGCGGAGGCAACTGAGTAACACCCAAGTGCCTCCGCGCTGGGCGCGCCAATCCGCCAATCACAGCGTGTGGCGGGAAATTCGGACGGTCAACATTGGACCGGCCAGAAGGTTGAATAGTCCGGCAACTGTATATATGCGGGAGCCGGCCCACGTGTTCGCTCTCTCCATCTTGTATCGTACCATGGAATAAACCCATGTTGCCCTACTCTCGTCTCCACGTGTGGTACTTTACATCAGGATCAGGAAGGAGCGTGGATGCAAGCCAGACAATCGACTTGTTGCTTCCACGAGGTTGCCAGGTCCTGGGTGGGAGTTATATGGGAGCCTTTATCAGCCTGCTCCCTGGGTGGCCGTGACTCTGCTGGAACTCAGGGCTGAGAGATCTGAAGCATCGGCGTGCCTCATGTCTCTGCTCTGAAAGTTCCTTCCAGAGCCGGCTCTGAACTCTTGAAATGGGAGGGGGGAGCTTGGAGGAGATTGATTGTCAACAGCCAATGCTGGTGCCTGGAATGTGAGGAGAGCGATTGATGGGCCAGCTGCTGGTTGTTTGGCTGAGGAACTGGCTGGCAACTCTTCCAGATCTGTTAACCCTTCCAGCTCCCCCTGGTCAGGGCTCATGACACCCAGTGAACTTCGTGACGGAGCAGGGATTTGAAACTAGGCCTTGCAGATCCTAATCTAACACTCTGACCACTGCACCACATTGCCTAACACCCTTCTCCACACCTGCTAGTTCCCTAGCTTAAATTACAATAAAGTAGTATTGATTATACATCATTATAAAAGATGGAGATTTGAAGTCCTTTAAGGAGCCAGCATGGTATAGCAATGAAGAGTGTTGAACGAGTCCAAGGGTGGCCACACTCGCTTAAGGTAAGAGCCACACCACATAAATGTCAGATGTTTTGAGAGCCGCAAGACATAAATGTCAGATGTTTGAGAGCTGGAAGGAAGGAAGGAAGGAAAATAGACAGCGGAGGGAGGTGGAGGCAGAAAGAAAGCAACTTTAAATGCATCCTCCAAGCTGCTGGCTGGCAATGAATTAAAGAGAGAAATGCCTTCTCCAACCAGCTGATGGGGTGGTAGAGAGCCACACAATATGTGTGAAAGAGCCACATGTAGCTCCTGAGCCTCAATTTGGCCACTCTTGAACTAGTCTCTGGGAGACCCAGGTTCACATCCCCAGTAGGGATCCCAAAGCAGCTCACCTTGTTCTCCTCTCCTCCGTTTTATACCAAGCCCGACACTCTCCCTACCTTCTCCCTAAATCTGTGCCAGGGTAAACGAGTCAGTCCTGGCAGGGTGCAAAGTGGTGGGGATTCACTAACAGCAGCGTTGATTTCGGAAAGGAAGCCTTTGCCGAGGGGTGCCACAAAACGCCGCGGCGGCGGCCCTGGAACTCAAGTTCTCCGCTGGTGTCCGTGGCAGCAGCCCCCGGGCGGGCCTTGAAGAATGGCCCCCATCAGCAGAAGGCACTGCGGCGTGCCCCTCGCGGCGGCGCCAATGTGAGCCGCATAACAAGTTCTCTCGAAGAAATATTTCCGTCTGGGACCATTGGGCCTCCTCGGTTCCTTAGCAGCCGAAAATGAAATAGTTTCTCCAGCTGATAGTTGCCGTGGCGACCGTGACATCACCACATACATCGTGATACATAAAAATGTATGTTCCTGGGGAACCGGTTGCTAGGAGAAGCCGACTCTGGAATATCGCTGGGCAGCCAAGGAGTCAGCGGAACATGCCACGCTCCATTCCCAGAGCCTCCCTTTCCTCTTCCTTCTCCTCCTCTCTGGGAGCTTTGCCCAGCGTTCACCCTCAAATGATCCCGGAGAGTTTTGCCTCAAATGATCCCAGAGAGTTAATCCTTAAAATATTTCAGCATGGTATCAGGCTTTCGGAGATACTTTCATTTTGATGCATTCAGAGCACACTGAAACGTACTTCGAAGGGACAGTCAACATGGATTTTCTCAGGCAAACCCGCTGGTCTTGGGCTTTGCAGACCTCGGAAGCTAAGCTGGGTCGGGCCTGGCTAGTATTCCGATGGGAGACCACCAAGGAAGACCAGGGCTGCTATGCAAAGGCAGGCAAAGGCAAACCACCTCCGTTCCTCTGTTGCCTTGACCTGGATAACCCAGGCTAGCCTGATTTTGTCAGGGGAGGGACGGTGGCTCAGTGGTTAGAGCATCTGCTTGGGAAGCAGAAGGTCCCAGGTTCAATCCCTGGCATCTCCAAAAAAGGGTCCAAGCAAATAGGCGTGAAAAACCTCAGCTTGAGACCCTGGAGAGCCGCTGCCAGTCTGAGTAGACAAGACTGACTTTGATGGGCCGAGGGTCTGATTCGGTATAAGGCAGCTTCATATGTTCAGATCTGCGGAGTGAAATTGGGTCGGCCCTGCCTAGTATTTCCATGGGAGACCACCAAGAAAGACCAGGGTTGCTATGCAAAGGCAAACCACCTCTGTTCCTCTCTTGCCTTGACCTGGATAACCCAGGCTAGCCTGATTTCATCAGATCTCGGAAGCTAAGGAGGGTCGGCCCTGGTTGGTACTCGGATGGGAGACCACCAAGGAAGACCAGGGTTGCTACGCAGAGGCAGGCAAAGGCAAACCACCTTTGTTCCTCTCTTGCCTTGACCTGGATAACCCAGGTTAGCGTTTCAACGTTAGCCTGATTTCATCAGATCTCGGAAGCTAAGGAGGGTCGGCCCTGGTTGGTACTCGGATGGGAGACCACCAAGGAAGACCAGGGTTGCTATGCAGAGGCAGGCAAAGGCAAACCACCTCTGTTCATCTCTTGCCTTGATCTTTATAACCCCAAGCTAACCTGATCTCATCAGATCTGGGAAGCTAAGCAGAGTCAGTCCTGGCTAGTATGTCAATGGGAGACCACCAAGGAAGCTCAGGGTTGCTACGCAGAGGCAGGCAAAGGCAAACCACCTCTTTTCCTCTCTTGCCTTGACCTGGATAACCCAGGCTAGCCTGATTTCATCAGATTTTGGAAGCTAAGGAGGGTCGACCCTGGTTTGTACTCGGATGGGAGACCACCACGGAAGTCCAGGGTTGCTACGCAGAGGCAGGCAAAGGCAAACCACCTCTGTTCCTCTCTTGCCTTGACCTGGATAACCCACGCTAGCCTGATTTCATCAGATCTGGGAAGCGAAGCTGGGTTGGCCCTGGCTAGTATTTCGATGGGAGACCACCAAGGGTTGTTCTGCAGAGGCATGCAATGGCCAACCACCTCTGTTAGCCTCTTGCCTCGAAAGCCCCGTGGGGGATCGCTATAAGCCAGCAGTCACTTCATGGCGCTTTTGGTGGCCCAACCCAGCCTGATCTTGTCTGATCTCAGAAGCTCAGTGGGGTCATTCCGGCCAGTATTTGGATGAGAGACCACCAGGGAAGTCCAAGGTTGCTATGCAGAGGCAGGCAATGGCAAACCACCTCCGTTCGTCTTTTGCCTTAAACACCCTTCAGGGTTGGCCATGTGACTTGGTGACACTTTCCCCCACCAGACCAGTTTCATAGAGGACTGGCGTTTCAACATCTATGAGTCACGAGTGAGATGTGAGCAGAACTTCTACGTTCCCCCCTCCAAAAAGCCATTATCACCTCTCCCCGCTCCCCACAGGCTTCTCCCGGAGTTCCTATTCTGATGCACAAAATACCTCTCCTTTTGCCTCACCAATGAACAGTGGCGGAATGGGTCTAAAAATATTGGTTACCAGGAGACATAGGAGGCCCACCCACAACTATAAGGTTATCATTTCATTTTTGTAAGAAATAAAATTTTCAAAAAATACATACGTGGGGAAAAATACATAAGTGGGAAAAAAAACAATCAAAACTTTTGCGAAACAAATACATATATATTAGTAATTACAGTGTACATATATTGTATATATTACTGGTAGTATACAGTTTTATGTTCTTATATGTGTGTATATATACACACACACATATATATTGGCTACTGTGTGACACAGAGTGTTGGAGTGGATGGCTTCTCTTTTGTTCTTATGTGACACAGAGTGTTGGACTGGATGGGCCATTGGCCTGATCCAACAGGGCTTCTCTTATGTTCTTATGTGAAACAGAGCGTTGGACTGGATGGGCCATTGGCCTGATCCAACATGGCTTCTCTTCTGTTCTTATGTGACACAGAGCGTTGGACTGGATGGGCCATTGGCCTGATCCAACATGGCTTCTCTTTTGTTCTTATGTGACACAGAGTGTTGGACTGGATGGGCCATTGGCCTGATCCAACAGGGCTTCTCTTATGTTCTTAAGTTCTTAGATACTAAATGTAAATGCAAGATTGCATTTTCTCCTGAGAAGCTGATCTCTGCCAGCTGGAGATCAGTTGTAAAAGTGGGAGATCCCCAGGCCCTACCTGGAGGCTGGCAACCCTAAATACAATGTAAATTTTACTGGCATTACGGTAATAATACCCGAACATCTATTAGATTTTCAAGCTACGAAAAGGTCATTAAGATTTTAAACATGCTGTCTAATGTTTAAGGGGGCCCACTTGCCATCGGGCAAGCTGACACCCTGACCAGTCAGCTACTGCCATTGAAGACAGTTTCGTACATGATTCGAACCCCCCCACCCCGCTCAACCGGCCCAGAAGGATCTGTACGGATTGCAGCGGTATTTACATCCTCCCACCCGGCTTCTAGAATTCATCTCTAAAAGCGCTAATGGCTACATCAACAAAAGGGCGCTATTAGAGGTTTAGGATAAAGTGGGGCTGCCACAGCCCCGGGATTTGCTGAAGTCTGAAATCAGGTAGCTGCTTTATTAGCCATTAGCCAGCCAGTGGGGCTCTTGGCCAGCAGCCAGGTGAAATGGCAGGCATTAAGCCGGGGAATGGAGAGATCTGCAAATCTCTTCTCAAATGCAATCGGTGCCTGTGGAAATTTAGAAGCGGGGTGGGGGGGGGGGGAGAAGGCCGAGGGTTTAAAACACTGTACTTTAAAGAGGCTATAAAGTCCCATATAGGTTTTGATGGGCTGGTAAGTGAAAACTGGGAGGGAAACAGGATTTATTCAGAGTGATTTTCCCTCCTGATGAACAAGCAGGCTCCGCAGGCACAGACCTGGGAACGTTTGCTACCGAAGGGAGGAAGAGAGGGGATTGACAGAGGGAGTGGGGGAGTGCTGTGGCTTAGTGGTTGAGCATCTGCTTGACATGCAGATTCTATTCCTGGAATTTCCATTAAGGATCAGGTTGTAGGTTATGGGAAAGACCTCGTCCTGAGACCCTGGACAGCTGTTGCCAGTCCGAGTAGACAATACTGACCTGGATTGACCAATGGTCTGATTCAGTACAAGGAAGTGTTATATGAAAGGAAGGAAGGAAGGAAGGGAGGGAGGGAGGGAGGAAGGAAGGAAGGAAGGAAGGAAGGGAGGGAGGGAGGGAGGGAGGGAGGGAGGGAGGGAGGGAGGGAGGGAGGAAGGAAGGAAGGAAGGAAGGAAGGAAGGAAGGAAGGAAGGGAAGGGAAGGGAAGGGAAGGGAAGGGAAGGGAGGGAGGGAGGGAGGGAGGGAGGAAGGAAGGAAGGAAGGAAGGAAGGAAGGAAGGAAGGAAGGAAGGAAGGAAGGAAGGAAGGAAGGAAGGAAGGAAGGAGAGAGGGAGATAGGGAGGGAAGGAAGGAGAGAGGGAAGGAGGGAGGGAGGAAGGAAGGGAGGAAGAGAGGGGATTGACAGAGGGAGTGGGGGAGTACTGTGGCTTAGTGGTTGAGCATCTGCTTGACATGCAGATTCTATTCCTGGAATTTCCATTAAGGATCAGGTTGTAGGTAATGGGAAAGACCTCGTCCTGAGACCCTGGACAGCTGTTGCCAGTCCGAGTAGACAATACTGACCTGGATTGACCAATGGTCTGATTCAGTACAAGGAAGTGTTATATGAAAGGAAGGAAGGAAGGAAGGGAGGGAGGGAGGGAGGGAGGGAGGAAGGAAGGAAGGAAGGAAGGGAGGGAGGGAGGGAGGGAGGGAGGGAGGGAGGGAGGGAGGGAGGAAGGAAGGAAGGAAGGAAGGAAGGAAGGAAGGAAGGAAGGAAGGAAGGAAGGAAGGAAGGAAGGAAGGGAAGGGAGGGAGGGAGGGAGGGAGGGAGGGAGGAAGGAAGGAAGGAAGGAAGGAAGGAAGGAAGGAAGGAAGGAAGGAAGGAAGGAAGGAAGGAAGGAAGGAAGGAAGGAAGGAAGGAAGGAGAGAGGGAGATAGGGAGGGAAGGAAGGAGAGAGGGAAGGAGGGAGGGAGGAAGGAAGGGAGGAAGAGAGGGGATTGACAGAGGGAGTGGGGGAGTACTGTGGCTTAGTGGTTGAGCATCTGCTTGACATGCAGATTCTATTCCTGGAATTTCCATTAAGGATCAGGTTGTAGGTAATGGGAAAGACCTCGTCCTGAGACCCTGGACAGCTGTTGCCAGTCCGAGTAGACAATACTGACCTGGATTGACCAATGGTCTGATTCAGTACAAGGAAGTGTTATATGAAAGGAAGGGAGGGAGGGAGGGAGGGAGGAAGGGAGGGAGGGAGGGAGGAAGGAAGGAAGGAAGGAAGGAAGGAAGGAAGGAAGGAAGGAAGGAAGGAAGGAAGGAAGGAAGGAAGGAAGGAAGGAAGGAAGGAGGGAGGGAGGGAGGGAGGAAGGAGGGGGAAGGAGGGAGGGAGGGAGGGAGGAAGGAAGGAAGGAAGGAAGGATGGAAGGAAGGAAGGAGGGAAGGAGGGAGGGAGGGAAGGAAGGAAGGAAGGAAGGAAGGAGGGAGGGAGGGAGGGAAGGAAGGAAGGAAGGAAGGAAGGAAGGAAGGAAGGAAGGAAGGAAGGAAGGAAGGAAGGAAGGAAGGAAGGAAGGAAGGAAGGAAGGAGGAAGGAGGGAGGGAGGAAGGAAGAAGGAAGGAAGGAAGGAAGGAGGGAAGGAGGGAGGGAAGGAAGGAAGGAAGGAAGGAAGGAAGGAAGGAAGGAAGGAAGGAAGGAAGGAGGGAAGGAGGGAGGGAAGGAAGGAGGAAGGAAGGAAGGAGAGAGGGAGGGGAGGGAGGGAGGAAGGAAGGAAGGAAGGAAGGAAGGAAGGAAGGAAGGAAGGAAGGAAGGAAGGAAGGAAGGGAGGGAGGGAGGGAAGGAAGGAGGGAGGGAAGGAGGGAGGGAGGAAGGAAGGGAGGAAGAGAGGGGATTGACAGAGGGAGTGGGGGAGTACTGTGGCTTAGTGGTTGAGCATCTGCTTGACATGCAGATTCTATTCCTGGAATTTCCATTAAGGATCAGGTTGTAGGTAATGGGAAAGACCTCGTCCTGAGACCCTGGACAGCTGTTGCCAGTCCGAGTAGACAATACTGACCTGGATTGACCAATGGTCTGATTCAGTACAAGGAAGTGTTATATGAAAGGAAGGGAGGGAGGGAGGGAGGGAGGAAGGGAGGGAGGGAGGGAGGGAGGAAGGAAGGAAGGAAGGAAGGAAGGAAGGAAGGAAGGAAGGAAGGAAGGAAGGAAGGAAGGAAGGAAGGAAGGAAGGAAGGAAGGAAGGAAGGAAGGAGGGAAGGAGGGAGGGAGGGAAGGAAGGAGGAAGGAAGGAGGGAAGGAGGGAGGGAAGGAAGGAAGGAAGGAAGGAAGGAAGGAAGGAAGGAAGGAGGGAAGGAGGGAGGGAAGGAAGGAGGAAGGAAGGAAGGAGAGAGGGAGGGAGGGAGGGAGGAAGGAAGGAAGGAAGGAAGGATGGAAGGAAGGAAGGAGGGAAGGAGGGAGGGAGGGAAGGAAGGAAGGAAGGAAGGAAGGAGGGAGGGAGGGAAGGAGGGAGGGAGGGAAGGAAGGAAGGAAGGAAGGAAGGAAGGAAGGAAGGAGGGAAGGAGGGAGGGAAGGAAGGAGG